>NW_021636919.1:0-29628 GCF_004799145.2 Neltuma alba | reverse complement strand
TGTATCTTTTACAATGCAGTTTATCAATGACCACGTGGAAACCTTTTCCTTAATTCCCGTTCCTCATTGTGGCCCTGTAATGCTTTATTCCAGTCCCAAATGCATTGCTGTTAACTTTTTGGTTTCCTGATTAATTTGCGCGGGTTGGGAGATCAGGCATCTATGAGGTAGAAATCAAAATTTTTCCTTATCTTTTAATTTTTTTCCTTGGATTATTCTTTTGTATGTATGAATATATTGAGTTGATTGGCCGAATATTGCTTTTTCGTTGGACAGATTCCTCAGCATGTAGCAACTCGGCGGAGGTTGTGGCTATCCCTTGTTCTATCCCTATGGTTTTACTGTGTATAATTCAACAATGGCCTCCTTCCTCTCTGCCATTAACATCTTTGTGGTTTGCCCTCTCAGCTTGGGGAGCTTTGAAGACTCGTTGCATCAATGAAGAAGTGTGAGAAGGAACTCAAGAAACAGTACTAAGTATGATGTGTATGTTGTCCATAGTTTCTTTTTCTTTTCGATGTTAATAATACATTTAATTAACCCCATTTTCCATGATTGCGGAACGAACAATACTAATACCATGGATGGATGTAGTTGATGAAGCAGTTGGACTGCTCAGTTGGTGATTGGAGCCTTTGGATTTGTCGTCACGTTCCTAACATGTTGCTATTTACGTTCATTTTTCCCTTACAATCGTGCGGAAAGATTATATGTAGCAACTTTTGTCAATGTGAAAAATCTTGTTTTCTTTGCCAATATAAATAATCTCATCGAAACATTCTAAAGTCACAAGATGAAAGATAAAATACAATAAATCTCAAAAGATGTTGTTATTTCAAAAAGAGAAAATTAATTAATATGCAATGGCATGCCAAATTTCAGAATTTAATTCGTCCAATAACATAGTCAAAACATAGCTCCCAGTCAATATCTTAGTAGGGTTACAGCATCTATGCATACATTGTTATACTTGTCAAAAGACAAGTGGTTTCATAATTTATACATGATTCATTTTTGAATTTTCTTTTTCTTCTTGGATGGTTCAGCCCCTAGAATATTGAATTACATTCAAAAGAAATGAGATTTCATTGAAATCCCAATAGCAGGATAAATCAACTATAACATCAAACATGCATCATCATTAAGCATTTCAACATTAGCTATCATTAGAGAAATAATTCTCTCATAATTAGGCAATCTCTAACATACAATACCCAAGGCAATATAATGGAAGGAGTAGCCACATCACAATCATCATAGTTCAACAACATAATAGCAATCATCCATGCATTAATAATTAATGCAATGTCAATATTAAAAGTTAATTAAATCTTGCTACGTTGATCCAATTGCTTCTTTGATCTTTCTTCTTGCTCCTTCCCTCCACAAATATCAAAGCCTAAATATTACATTGCAAAAAAGGGCAACCACATTACAACTTTAAACCACACAAGACTCAAAAGCAACACTTAAGTAACCCCTTAACCCTTAATTCTTTGAATTTTAGAGCTTTGTTTTCTTTAATCTAAGAATTACCCTCTTAGGACAATCCTACATAATTTCTCATGTAGAATCCAAATATGAACTTGGATTCATGAAAGGAAAACTTCTTTCCCAAGTAATAGTGTTGGCTGAACAGGGGTTCTTGAAATCCAAAAATTCCAACTTTAATTCTAATACTTGTTCTTTAGGTTTACCCTACACCATTTTCCATTTTAAACATAATAGAAGCATCAAAAATATGAAAATCACATCCTAGGGCACTAATTTCAGATTGGCCAAACAGCACTATCAACAACCAAAACATGAAATCTTTCACATATCAACACAAAAACCACTTGAAACAAGCTCTATTCAATGTGCTTTAGCTAGGTATAACATCAAAACCTCCTTCCCCTAACCCTATAACATTTTGGCCAGCACCTCCCTCTTAGGGAAACAACATTTTCCAACCATTCAAAGCAAGGAATCAAAGCAAGAAACATAATAAAACAACCTACTAACCTTAGATCCAAGCTTGGTTGATCAAAGGTAGTAGCTTTCCTTCTGGTTGCACTTCAATAATCAAATTGGCAAGAACTTTCCCAAGGTTGGACAAAATGGTGGTTTTGTGAGGGGGGGAGTATCTATTTATAGGCCAAGTCCATACAATTGCCATCCAAGATCAATCAAATTATTATAATGAGGTGTTAAGTTCCTATATCTTGAACCCTTTTCCACTGTTAAATTAATTCCAAATGAAAATCAATTTCCAAAGTCAAAATCCTCTCCACCCTTGGCTTGACAAATGGCCTTTAAATCCTCTCCATTGGTGACTTGACAAGTGGCAACTTGTGGGCCAAGTAAAAGATAAGAGAGAGCTTTTCACTTTATCAATACACTTTGCTCTGAGATTAATTCTTATTTTATAATTACAATATTCTGGCTACTATAGTTATTTTTTGTCAGATCTGTAACACATTCTTCTCATTTTCCTCTTCACAAAATGCCCTCCTTTATCACCGTCTCAATTTTCTACTAATTACAAAGAAAAACTATTTTTCTTTTTATAGTGTTTTCTTTATTCGGCAAAGCTGTTAAGAAATTTATGAGCATTTAAGGGCCTCTCTTCTACTTTATAATCTCTTATAATTCCTTAGAATACCTTGTGAATTTTCTTGAGATTTAATTTTCCTTACAGGTATTTATTTGGAATTTTCCAAATAAAAGACCTTAATTTGGCCTAATTCAAACTTAAATTCCTTTATAATTTTTCTAGGGATAATTTGGGCATAAAATTTCTTATACACTATCATATAATTCTCAATGTACATTATCCCTATTTTTTCTCAATTTTCTGAGCCTTGAAAATATTTTTTTCCTAATTACTTTTTGGTCAATTTCCTTTAATTAGTCAAGCTCTTAAAACTGACTGGAAAATCAGAATAAATACTTACCCATCAAATTCTTCCTTTTAAAATTAATATAGTGTCCAGGGGACTTTTTCCTAGGTTCCATAATTTTTGGGAATTTCTAACATATTTCTAAAATTACATAAGCTGCTCATAACTTTTGAAAAAATGTATTTTGCCCCAATACCGACATAAATTTTAGGAATTGTATCCTTCTATTTGTTCCTATTATTCTAGCCCTTAAATGCCTAGGAATATCCTTACTCCTATTTACTAAATTACTAGATGTGATACTGGTTAAACTATGCTGCTGTTTTATATATGTGTACAAAGGTTATAAATAAAAATTAAAGGTTATGTCATGATGTTGTTCCTTTTGTAGTTGAAAAGAAATAACAAGTATAGTGAGGACGAGACGTAACATACAAATAGGGAAAGGACTGAACAGGCCCCTATTGACCCGATTCAAATAATAATGAACCGATTAGAGGAATAACAAAAAATGATACAAGAGTTATGAGCAACCTAAGCTCGTTAGGAACAAGAAAAGGATGCTGTAATAGCAGTAGCAGTAATAGTAGCCATAGCACAGTTACAACGACCTGAGCAAGGAGCAACTAGGATAGTCTAACAAGTCCAACCCTAAACCCAGGAATCGATAGTAGAGCAAGCAAGGCCTGTAAAGGAACCAAATAATTTACAATAGTGGATTTCGCACTTTTGCAAGCATAATCCACCAGCATTTGAGGGCACACTAGATATGCAAATAGCCAAAGACTGGATTACCCAGTTAGAGAAAATGTTTAGAGTGATGGATTGCTCATTTGAGACTAAAGCACAGATGGCAATCTACAAGTTAGAGGAAAAAGCTAATAGGTGATGGAAGAACTCAGAGATAGACCTTCAAGCTGTTGAGACCCCGATCACTTGGGAATCTTTTAAGGACCAGTTCTTCTAGAAGTATTTTCTTAAATCAGTGCGGGATAAGAAAGAAGCTGAATTTCTCACTATAAAGCAAGCGGAAAATGAACCTTTCGATGAGTATTTGGCAAGATACATTAAGTTATCTTGGTAATCTACCTATCTGCAACATATGAATGATGAATAGTGGTTCACTAAGAAAACGATTAGGGGCCTAAGACTAGAGCTAAGAGAAAATGTAGCCTCAAGGAAAATTAAACATTTCAGTAAAGCAGTGGAAGCCTACCGAATCACTGAAAGTAGTTAGAATTATTATGGTCATGCTAGGATAATGTAACATCTCGAAAATCTTAACCCTGAGATGAAAGGAATTAAATAGATCAAGGGCTAGTTGAGGTAGAGGAAATTATAGCTAGCACCAGTATGAATTTTGAAATCCGGATAAAGGCCAGACTGATATTTTAAATATCGTTTAAAGAAATATTTAATTGAGAATTTAAGTTAGAAATTCTCAAAAATTCTCAAAAAATTATGAAAAATAGAAATAAAGGTTAAGAGACTATATTTGAGGTCCAAAGGAATTATTAGAAGGGAAATAAATAAATGTAGAATTTTCTATATTTACAGGAATTTTTGGTTATACTGATTAAGAGTAACCAAAAGTTAATTATGAAAAATATTTAGAGGCCTCAATGATTTTGGAAAAAAATATAGGAAATTATCTTGGAGGATTATAATAATTTAAATAGCCACTCTTATGTACAAAATTCATCCATGCCATCACAATCTTACAGAAAGAAAGTCTTGTCTAGTCCTTAGGATCATCTAGCTAAAACTTCAGAAATAGTTACTCCATTGACGGAGTCATGGGTAGTATTTTTTGATGAAGGCTCTTTCTCCGTGAAACCTCTTCCAACAGAAAATGCAGGTTGTGTTGGCCTTGGAAGGTTCACTGAGTCACTTGCAAGCATAAGTACTACACTTGACATTGTTGGTCTGTCTGCTACATCTTCTTGCACACATAAGAGGCCGATTTGGATGCGCTTGAGAACTTCAGAAGGTTCAAATGACCTTTCTAATATTGGATCCATTAGGTCCAAGCCCTTCCCTTCACACCAGAGCCTCCATGCCTACATGGTAAATGCGTTTTTAGGTTAGATTAAAAAGCAAATTTTATAAGAAAAATGCTTTAAGTTTTAGTTAGTTTTTCAAGTAGTTGGTTTAGGATTTTTTCAATAAAATTATGGCCCATGGAGCAATGTTTCTGAAGTCATCAAGGATATTTCAATTGCTTGAAAGGAAAAGGCATATTTTGTTTTTTCAAAGTTGGAATCAGATCTTGGCCTAAGAAGATGAATTGTGTTGTTACTGTTCAAAAGCTTGAAAATTCCAATTGATTTGTTCCCTGTGGTATATTGTCGAGGAAGAGAGGCAGTCAGAAAGCATACATATATGAGAAGGCTTTGATCGTGCTCTGAAAGGTAGAATCTACCATTCTTTTTTCCACTAATGATTTCTAGTAGGAGAACACCAAAGCTAAATACATATGATTTTATTGAAAACAAGCCTTCCATAGCATATTCTGGAGCCATGTAACCACTGCTTAGAATAAAAATAAATAAATCAATATAGTTAATTTTATGTTGTGTATTCATATGAAAATATTGGCTTTCAAATGCTATAACAATAACAGAAGGCGTTATAAATTGAACTTACTAGGTACCCACAACTCTGATAGTATTTGCTTGCCTTTGGTCGCCTCCAAAAACTCTTGCTAATCCAAAATCTGAAATTTTTGGATTCATTTCATGGTCTAACAGTATATTACTAGCTTTTAGATCCCTATGAATAACCCTTAGTCTAGAGTCTTCATCGAGATACAAAAGTCCTTTTGCAGTTCCATTAATGATGCTCAATCGCAGCTTCCATTCCAGCTGGGAACGCTTCTCCATATCTGAAAGCAATAAAATTATAAGAATTGCAGAGTCTGTTGATACCCAGATGAAATGGGATTAATGAGAAAAAGTTGAACGGCAAATTTTTATAAATATAAAATGCCACCCATACCCAATAGGGATGTTTGTAAAAATTTAGTGAAACTCAAAAGAAGTATGTGTAACTTACCGAAGAGGTGAAAATCGAGGCTAGAATTAGGCATGTACTCATAAACAAGTAGCTTTTCATTTTGCTCAATGCAGCAAGCTAACAATCTCACAAGGTTCCGATGCTGCAATTTTGCAATCAATATCACTTCATTCTTTAACTCTTTTAATCCTTACCCTGAAGTTTTTGACAGCCTCTTTACTGCTATTTCCTTCCCATCAGGTAAAACACCCTGTAACCATCATTTTTTTTGCTTTCAAACGTAAGAAAGTTGAAAGAGAAACAATTAAACTTGAATAAATCTGATTTATCTTTGAAGTTTTCAAGTTTATAGTCACATCCTCCTTGCTTTGAATTTTGCAAAGCTACTGTCTTTCAAAGGAGAGATTTTACCTTGAGCAATTTTTTTACCTTAGAAACTTCAAGTAGCCTGATCCAATAATGCAAAATTACCTAAAGATTAATGACCTTTTCAAAGCTTAATATAAGAGATGTTAGTGCAAATTTTTTCTTTTTACGGGGATCCAAGTAGTGTGAAGAAACCTCTCCTAAGAGCCAAGTTGGAAGAACTAACATATAAAGTATTTCATACAATTTCAATTGGAACTAAGTATCCCATACATTATCACCATCAATTTCCTCCTATGGAGAGTTGATGTCTTGGAAGGCACTTACTGTGCCACTTCATTCACCTTCTATGTTGACTAAAGTTGCCAACTTACAAACTCCGATGCTAATGGATGGGCATCTTAAAGTTGAGAACTCTTCAACATAAGTTAGATATTGAGATAGGAGGACTAACTTGCTTAAATACTCTAGTACAATATCTCATTAACCTGGTCTCCGAAATCCCATAACCTAGTCTGGTCTCCCTTGATTTCAAAATTTTAAGTGTAGGATTAGGTTAAAGAAAGTTCTAACATAAACTAAATCTAAGAATGTTGGGAAGGTGGAGAAGGTGAAAATAACTTCAATAAGCAAGTGTATGTAGTATGTAAATTCAGTACCTTGTATACAGAGCCAAATCCACCTTTTCCCAATTTACATTCTTCAGAAAAGTTACAAGTAGTTTGAAGAATAGTTTTCAGGGACATTATCGGAAGGTCAGTACTCATAGAATTCTCTTCGTCAGTTTGATCCTGAGAAAATACTGGATTTAGCCCATCTTCCTGCACTGCTTGTTTGTCTGCAATCATTGTTATCAAGCATAATAAGACAATAAAAATTTATGCCCCATTTGTTGAATGAAATTCTTGAAGACTTTTCACTTAGAACTTAACCTTTTTTCTTTCTCAAGAACCTGAAGTAGATTGTGCAGAAAACCAGTAGAGCTAGTACTACTACTACACTTATAACAACGATAACTCTAAGCATTGACCTGTTACTACTTTCCTCACCTGCAAAATTGCAAAATAAATAAAAAAAATAAAATTGCAGCCTATTTTTTTCAAGGTTTTCTGACCTGGAAAGTAATTTACAAGAGGTTCATCTTTAGTTTTCACATGCTCACTGACAATGAAAGATGCAAACGGATTTGCATATACAATCAAACTTTTGATGACTATTTTTAGAATATCTTCAAGAAAAGAGGTTATTTTCACGTTTATGTCAACATATCATATTATTTACAAGTTGTGAATAGCACAATTTATTTTCTGAGTTCCATGAAATGCACAAAACTGCACCTACTATATCATGAAAGAAACAAAATGGTACCTGGCTGGGGCGTTGGAGCAATCAACCCAGTATCATTTACAAAGAAAGGCTGAGTCTCATACATAACAATACAGCTAGGAGAAAAGATTCTCCAAACCCTCTTGCCTTCACAGCAATTCTCAACTTCTTCAAGCATATTGCTCAGACATGTTCTGCACTCTTCACTGGTTATGTCTCTGCTGCACTGAACCCAACCATACCTTTTCTGGGTGCCATTTATGTTGAACACGTGTGTCCCAAACATCAGGTTTGTCTCTGAACCTGTCTGTATCAAACCGTTCATCAGAATCCTAGCGTCACTGTCGAACTCTCCTGCACTCGTTAAGTTTTGTGTTGCATCAAACATGGGAATCCGAGGCCTTAGAGTTAGATTGCCGAAGAAATCCTCGTTGGAGTACCTATTTAATACTAGCAGAATTTCTTTCATGAATCAAGTCGGTGACATAAATTCATGTAATCAATACAAATGGTATAATTATAGTCTGATCATGATGATAAATTCTTATCTTATACATTCAAGAAGATTAATACCATCTTTAGTCCCTAAAATTGGACTTCGTTTTGGTTTTCATTCTTGAAACTTGAAACCAATAGTCTTGGTCCTTAAAATTTGACCTTATTTTGGTCCATCTAAAAACACTAGTTTCAAACTTTAGAGACTACAAATGGTATCAACCAGTATTCCAGATATAAATTTTGATTGACAACTTCTTGCTTAAGTAGACCCATATACAAGTTACTTACAGAAATATAAATTTAACAGGATATACTGAGAAGGCAAAATGGGTGCCATAAAACTGCAGTAGCATTATTGGGACAATGCTGTTGGATCAATCTGCTAGAATCTTGAACACAAGAATGACATAAACTTGAATTCACATCCCCTCTACAAAGATAAAGTCCATACACCTTATCTTTATCACTACCTGCAGTTCTGTTACCAAATCCATTGCCGGTTGAAGCATCAAAAAAAAGTGAAGATATGAGATTCTTGAGATTGCTTTGGTATTTGCTTGATGGAGCCACACCACTTCGGTCCAAACATGCATATCTATAATCAAGCGGCTCTGCTTCTTGTTCTGCGCTTGTAGTGTTGGTCTTGCAGATGGATTTAGTATTATTGAGCTGAAGCTGGTTGTATGGGCTGCAATAAGTAATAAGGAGAGAAAGTGGAAGAAGAAGAATGAGAGCAGAAACGAGGATTTGTGTGCCATGATTGTTATTACCATGATAGTTTGTGTGATATTTGTGGGAGTTTAAGGAGGGATTTATTTAGTTTTGTAAAGATGATAGAATTTTCAAAGGTTTGGAGTTTATGAGCCGTCAAGGAACGTAGTGGGTGGGTGATGGCTTGATTCTTTTGACCATGTTGAGAATAGATTTTTTTTTGGGAAAATGACAACAAAATACCACCTGAATTTCAAAAAGACAAATAAGGCACCTGAATAAGCAAAATGACAAATAGGGCACTGGGTACCAATCTGGAATTCAAATTTTTGGCCAAAAGACTGAAATGCCCTTATTAGTGAGGTAAAAGGAAGTGAAACTGAAACAAAAATAAACATAGGAGCACCGGTTGAGCTGCACATAAAGAAGGAAAGAGGAATGCTGGAGCAACACATTAAAGTTGAAAAGAGGTAAGTTTAAGTCGGTAGTCTTTGGAAATGGTATAATCTTACTCCTCCGCATCACCATTTTGTTGGGATTGCTGATTTAATAGATTTTGGTTGTGGGCAAGAGGGTTTGTAGCAAGAGAGAGAGTGAACATGTCGCATTACGTGATGGTGGGGTTTGGGTAGTTCTTTTTTGTGTCTGCTTTATGGCGCAATGGTGGGGACGGGTGTGTTGGAATGAGGTTTTATACTTTATATTGACTATTTCGAATGACGTAGCGGAAATAAAAAAAGGTGGCAAGCAATTACGTAGACGTAAGTTTGCGTGAAGTTTGCGTTCAGGTGGTGAACGTTGTTAAAATCAATAATAGAGTTGTGAAACCCTATAATAAAGTTGCGAATAGAAGAAAAGTTTCTCTCTGTGTGTTTTGGGTGTCACGTATATTGATGGAAACTAATTGGCAGAGAAGTTAATTTTTTATTATTTAATGTTGTTTGCTGCAGGTTAGCAAGTGGTGATGTCTTGTAACATTGTATCAACATCTTCAAAAAGACTTGCTTGTTATTTTCACTTAGATGGGAAGTTTGTAGAAAATGACGATGGCGAAGTTAAATACTGTGGTGGGACTGTCAGAGTAAGAGTAATAAATGAGGGTACAAAACTTGAAGATTTGAGGACAATGATAGGAGAATGGTTCAGCATGGATTGTCATGGCTGTGATATTAAATACACTTCGAGTTTTGATGAGAGGGTATTGGTAGATCTTATAGATGATGGTGAAGTTGATAATCTATTTTAATATAATGATCGTAATGCACATATTTATATAGCACATAAAGGTAGTGACAATGTGGAGGAAGGAATGGGTTATCCAGAAACGTAAGTGAGAAATTTTTTTTTGTGGTTATGAAAGTTGATAATTGTTGTAATATTGTAGTAAATCTCTTAACAACAGTGGTAATTATAAATGCAGGATCTCAAGAATGGTAGAACTGTCAGAACAAAGTGATGAGCCTACGTTAGAGGGAAATGCTTTGGAAAATACAAGTTCTGGAGGCAGTGAAAGACCTAATGTAAGCTTGCCATACGGAGTAGTGAGTACACCTACACCTTTGCTGGAGATGAATTCTTTGAAATGGAAGAAATTGTTGTTAGGACGGAACCAAACTTTTGCAAATGCAGAAGATTTCAAGAAGAAAGTACGTAAGTTCAATATTGCAAACAAGTTTGAGTACAAGTATGTGAAAAATTGTAGGGAAAAAAATATATGTGAAATGTAGTGTTGAAGGTTGTCCGTGGAGGATAAGTGCAGGAGTGGGTAGAAAGAGTACTCCCTTTTTACGTGTGGCAACATTCATAAATGAGCATGCTCATAATGCACAAGACAATCTTCGTGTGGAATATTGTGGTTCAACTAGCTTGACAGCATCAATCATCACTGATAAGTTAAATGATCACATAGACAGGCGTCCAAATGATATAAGGAAGACTTTGGAAAGAGATTATGGTGTGAAGTTGACATATAAACAAGCATACAGGGCGAAGCAAAAAGCTTTAGAGGACATACATGGCAGGCCTGACCAGTCTTATATGCTTATTCCATGTATATGTGAATGGTTGAAGGAAACAGATAACAAAACTGTGGCCATATGGGTAGGTAATACTAATAACACATTTGAGCGTGTATTCATAGCATATGGGTGTTGTATTACTTTATAGCTGGTGCTAGACATGTACTGTACATTGATGGATGTCATTTAAGTGGACCGTATAAGGGGATGTTATTGTCGACCTCTGCTTATGATGCTGACAATGAATTGTTACCTTTTGCGATTGCTATTGTAAAGGGAGAGACACTTGAGGATTGGACATGGTTCTTATACATGATTAAGGAGATAGTTAGGTCAATGGAATTGACAATTGTGTCAGATCGACACAATGCAATAATAGGTGCTGTGCAAGCAATATTTGGTGGTGAGAGGCATGCATACTATTACAGACATGTTAAGGAAAACTTCAGTACACAAATGATTAAATTAAATAGAGGAAAGAGGAAGACTAGTGGGAAAACAAGGGAGGAGGGACTGTAATACCTGGATGCCATTGCATATGCAAGGCTTGACACCGAGTTTGATGGTGCAATGGATAACATGAGAAAGTTCAATCCACAATTATTTGAGTAGCTTCTTAATCATGGTGATGTTGAAAGGTGGGCCTTAAGTAAATTCCCATTTAAACAGTGGGATAACATCACAACAAACCTTGCTAAGTCATTCAATGCTTGGATGTTGAAAGAGAGACGATATAATGTTGCCCAACTTATACATGAGCATCATGAGAAAGTGGCAAAGAAGATGTATGCAGCAAGCATAGCAATGAGTAATTGCAAAAATGGTGTAGGCCCAAACATAGATGTAAAATTGGTGGACAATGTTGTGAGATCAGCACGTATGTTGAGTGTACCTTATGGAGGAGGTAGGGTGTGTGTCCATACAGCAAAAGGAGCTGTACATGTTGATCTTGGTCTAGGCGAATGTACTTGTGCAGCTTGGCAAATGTCAGGCATTCCATGTCCCCATGCCTGTGCAGCTATTAAGGTTGTGAATTGCAATGTGTATGATTTTGTTGATGAATGCTACAAGATTATATCGCAGCAAAAGATTTATGGCAGGACTATGATTCCAGTGGTGACAGTAGACATGCCAAATCCTAACAATTACTAGGTGGAAAATATAGCAAGTCAAGTGTTCTTGGCACTGCCTTTGACTAATTGACCACCAAGAAGGCCTAAAATAAAAAGACGAGAGTCACAGTTCCAAAATAGGAAGATATACCATTGTAGCACATGCCAACAAGTTGGGCACACAAGAAGAACATGCAAGAATCCAAACCCAAGTTGAAGTTAGATGTCAATAGATATGGTGATTTTTTGGTGTAAATACTATTGCGTGAATGGTAAATTCCATTGCACATGTAGTTAGTATGAAAGTTAATGGTTCAATGTTTACCATGATGTACTTGAGGTGCAGTCATTTGAATATATGTAATGTATCTCTTATATTGCTGCTGGTTTTTGGTAAATACTGTTGTGTGAATGGTAAATTCCATTGCACGTGTAGTTAGTATGAAAGTTAATGGTTCAATGTTTACCGTAATGTACTTGAGGTGCAGTCATTTCGATATATGTAATGTATCTGCTGTCATATTGCTGCTGGTTTTTGGTAAATACTGTTGCGTGAATGGTAAATTCCATTGCACGTGTAGTTAGTATGAAAGTTAATGGTTCAATGTTTACCGTGATATACTTGAGGTGCAGTCATTTGAATATATGTAATGTATCTGCTGTCATATTGTTGCTGGTTTTTGGTAAAATTCAGCATCGAATTGTATTGTTCATGACAAAAAATCTGTCCAGCCCGCCAAAAGGTTGTTAGACCTAGTATACAAGTAGTAAATCGCACTGACAAAGTTGTAAATACCACTATGTGTTTTGCAAAATTCATCGCCGAGTTGTATGGTTTTAAAACCAAAGTTGCCCAGCCCAATAAACATAAGGCTGCAAAACCCAATATACAAGTAGTAAATAGCATTGTGAAAGTTGTAAATCCCACTATGTGTTTTGCAAAATTCGCCGCCGAGTTCTATTGTTTTAAAACCAAAGTTGCCCAGCTCAATAAACATAAGGCTGCAAAACCCACTATAGAAGTAGTAAATCTCACTGTAAAAGTTGTGAATCCCACTATGTGTTTTGCAAAATTCACTGCCGAGTTATATGGTTTTAAAACCAAAGTTGTCCAGCCTAATAAACATAAGGCTGCAAAACCCAATATACAAGTAGTAAATAGCATTGTGAAAGTTGTAAATCCCACTATGTGTTTTGCAAAATTCACCGTCGAGTTGTATGGTTTTAAAACCAAAGTTGCCTAGCCTAATAAACATAAGGCTGCAAAACCCAATATACAAGTAGTAAATAGCATTGTGAAAGTTGTAAATCCCACTATGTGTTCTGCAAAATTCATCGCCGAGTTCTATTGTTTTAAAACCAAAGTTGCCCAGCGCAATAAACATAAGGCTGCAAAACCCACTATAGAAGTAGTAAATCTCACTGTAAAAGTTGTAAATCCCACTATATGTTTTGCAAAATTGACCGTCAAGCTGTATGGTTTTAAAACCAAAGTTGCCCAACCCAATAAACATAAGGCTGCAAAACCCAATATACAAGTAGTAAATAGCATTGTGAAAGTTGTAAATCCCACTATGTGTTTTGCAAAATTCACCACCGAGTTCTATCGTTTTAAAACCAAAGTTGCCCAGCCCAATGAACATAGGAATGCAAAACCCACTATACAAGTAGTAACACTCACTGTGAAAGTTGTTATTCCCACTATGTGTTTTGTCAAACTCAGCGTGGAATTGTATGGTTTCTGAAAAGAAGGTTGCCGAGAGAAAACCAGAAGGTTGCAAAACCCATTACAAAAGTTGTATAACTCACTGTGAAAGTTGTAAATCCCACTATGTGTTTTGCAAAATTCACTATCTAGTTGTATCGTTTTAGAACCAAAGTTGCCCAGCCCAATAAACATACAGTTGGAAAACCTACTGAACAACTAGTAACATTCACTGTAAAAGTTATTCCCACTATGTGTTTTGTCAAACTTAGTGTGGTATTTGTGTTTTTGTTGAGAAAAGTTGCCCTGCCTCTCAAAACAGGTTGTCAAACCCCTTGAAAAAGTGGTCAAATTCACTTCGACAGTTGTAAATCTCATCACATGTGTAGTAACACTACGGGAAAATGGTTTAACATTACTTGAAAATGAGGCACCTTTACATTCCATGAAAATAGTTTGCAAATCCCCTTACATACATAACTTTAACTAAGACATCATTTAACTTAGACAGCGCAATTTAGTGCCGTGACGCATGCTGCTTTTTCCTCGATGTGGGTTCTGCGGATGACAGCAATTTCAATGCTTCTTCACTCCTTGAATTGAGCTCATGATTAACAAGCCACCACATTAGGTTTCGTCAGAAATCAGCAACATGTTCCTCACTGTAGTCAAGCGTCACACCGGGCTCCCATTTGCTCAACCATATTAAAACATGAACGTCACAGTCTCACCTGCACATGGCAACAATGTCCATGAGTGAAACACGAAGTAGCATTCATACATTATTACATCAACAAGTAATACCACTCACAGATTGTTTTGTTGAGGAATAAGGGCCCAAATAATGTCACTCATCTGCTTGTTTCCAATGGTATTGGGCTTTACTATCTCAATCATATCATAAAATCGATCCCTCTGCACAACACATACTTGCATTTGTAAATAATTTGATAAACAAACAGCATCTTACACAAGAACAGTAACAATATTCTTACACATCCGGTGATCACAGTCATCATATCATCATCAGCTGCACCTTTCTTCTTACTCTTCTTAGCAGGAAAACTTGGCTTCATTTAGTCCAACACATAAAAATTCATTGTCTTAGGCTCAAGCACAAGACAAAACCAGTGAGCACCAACAAGTGTAGGTCCAAATATCAAGTCACAGTCTCCTATGTTGTAACCGACATATTCAGGCAGAAACTGCTTTTCTCGTTTTCTAGCATCCCACCGAGATTGGTTCGCAGCTAGTATTGCCTGTAGTATTGAATGATTAGTCATGTAGTAGTAATTATTTTGTAAACATCTTAGCAACCTTACCATAAAGTCAGCATCAAATATGTGTCGCTTCACTTCTCCTTCGCTCTTCATATCAGCCAGTAAAGTCTTGCACACAACTAACATGAGCTGTTTGCAAGTAAATTTTAGTTTTTCTCACAAGTATACATGAGCATCAAATATAGCCCAAGATCACAATACTAACTTACCCGGTTACCTATTCTCTCAATTCCTCCAAGTGTCCTTAGCTGATCTCGAGTGATATCCTCGTCAGATATTTTAACTAAATGCCTAAAAATGTGTTCCCAGTATCATTATGTGTGTAGTTAATCAGTAAACAACCAATAAGTAATATCATTCACAGTCATGCGAGTAGTAACTTACATGTCACCCTCCTGACTTGAACATATGCGGGATATCATGTTAAAAAACTTGTCCTTTTCCTCCATATTCCTCTTTTTCCTCTTAATAGGCATTGTCAAAATCCATGGAGAATTTATGGCCGACTTCACCTCCCTTTGTGATCTCCTAGGCTGTGCATTCTTGTCCATGGGGGAAACATCAAGGGAATCCATATTTCCAACTTGTATTCCTTCTTCCTCAACATCAATCATGTCGGCCTCGTCCGAGTCATCTCCATGATGAGGTACGTGTCCTGAGTGGAGTCCATCATCATCATTTGCCTCATTTTTATCATCACCTCCCTCGTTATCATCATCACCATCATCAGCTTCATCTTCTCTCTTATATTCATCTCCAACTTCACTAGGGCCTTCATCTCCCACAGTACGATTTTCCTCCATCGTTATGTGTACCTTATGTAGCTCGTCCTCTACTGCACTAACAAGTCTCTTGTAGCTTAAATCAATTACAGCTATCAACTTTTGATGTAAGCTCTGCAACTCCTGCATCATATTATTAAAAAAGGTCAAACACTTTATCTTGTTAATGCACATTGAAATTACCAAGCAAAGCACACACCGAGTGTAAGTCAGCGACACTTCTCCTTGTTCTTTCCTTATCTCCAACCCTAACTTTCGAGCCCTTCTCCTTATACAATAGGCCTCCATTGCTCCGCCTTTCTTTCTGTCATCTCTTTTATCCTCTCATCAGTCCATAATTGAATAGCACTTATTGGCCCATCTCTAACAGATAATTTTGCTTCAATTACATCTATATATAACATAAGCTAAACATTCTAGTACTACATAAATATAGACAATGACAGAACAACTTCAATATGAATAAATCAAACTAATACAACTGTGATTGCTATTGGATAGCACTGAATAATTTGTTCATAACACTACATAATCTATGATAGTAACACTTGCATTTGATTAGATCATAACTATATTTAATTAAAAAAAACCAAAAGAATATATGGATAATTTTGCTTCAATTACATCTATATATAACATAAGCTAAACATTCAGAAAGTCAGTCAGTTACTATTATCTATAATTCTGTAGAAATCCCGATATAATAGGAACCCCGATATGTTAGGCAGATCTCTAGGAATTAATTGTAAATAGCATAGAATTTAAACTGTAAATGATTTCCTGATTGTAATCGCATGATTCTCGGCCTCACCATTAATGGGTCCAGATTCGGTTTGCTGTATATATGTTGATGTTCAGATTGAATAAAACATACGGAAGAATTCTCTCCACTGTCTCGTCTTCTTCATGGTATCAGAGCTGGGGGGGATTCGTCTACCTCTTCCGAAACCGAGATGGCGTCCAGTCCTACGCGTCGTGCAGTGACCGAGTCTGAAGGTTCCTCCAACCTAAATGGGTCCCCGCGTGTCGCGACCAATAGCTTAGAGGCGTTGACCGTCCTACTCGTCCCAGAAAGATTGTACGGCGAGAATTATCGTGAGTGGGCACAATCTGTTAAACTTGCGCTTGCTAGCCGAAATAAATTGGGGCACATCACCGGCGAATCAACTGAACCACCATCGTCGAATCCCAAGGCATTGTCACTGTGGAAGTCCGAGAATGCGCTGGTTTCTTCTTGGTTAGTAAACACAATGTCCCCATCAATTAAAAGGTGCTTTATGTTTCTTCCATCGGCCAGCGACATTTAGGAGGCTGTGCGAGAAGCCTATAGCGATGGAGAAAACATCTCACAAGTCTTTGAATTAAAGACAAAATTGTGGCAGTTGAAACAAGACACCTGAAGCCTAAGTGAATATTATCTCGAGAAGACCCCGGCAGGAGTTAGATCTTATGAGTGAAGAAGAATGGAGCTGCACTGATGATGCTATAAAATCCAGAAAGAAGATAGAGAAGGAGCGTTTGTTTGAACTCCTTGCAGGCCTCAAAACATCCTTTGATGATGTCCGAGGGCGCATTCTAAGTCAGGAGCCCTTACCCTCAGTCCGTGAGGCATTCGCTATATTGCAGCGAGAAGACTCAAGGAAAAAGGTGATGTTGAAGGGGGACCAACCTCTACAAATTTCTCCGCTAATCCCTACAGTGGAGTCCTCTGCCCTCGTTGTCTGTTTAGAACAGCGTAATAACAAACCTCGTCCCACATGCAATCACTGCAAGAAAACATGTCACACCAGGGATACATGTTGGGACCTCCATGGAAAACCTCCAGATTGGAAACCCAAGAAGAGTCGGGGTCGGGGTTATGTTGCCGAAGTCACCAAAGAAGGTAACCCCAGCACTTTTGCTCAACTCAGTGATCAACTAAGCAAGGTTATAGAAGTACTCACTTCTCTACAGAGTAACCAACACCCACGAAAACAACCCACGGCAACCATTGTCAAAAGAGGTAATTTCTTCAAGGCATTAGCCACCATTAAAGGTATGAGTTCTGGAAATTGTTGGATAATTGACTCGGGTGCATCTGATCACATGACTAATGATGTCTCTTTATTCTCATCCTATACCCCAATCACAACACGGATTACAATTAAGATAGCTGATGCTTCTGATTCTAAAGTAGCAGGCCTTGGGAGTGTTAAAATCTCTGCTACTCTCACACTACACTTTGTTTTGCATGTGCCAAATTTAAAGTGTAATTTAATATCTGTAAGCCAATTGGCCAAAGATGAACGGTGCCATGCTAATTTCTTTGCCACTCATTGTATTTTTCAGGACCTGTTGACGGAGATGACGATTGGCACTGCGAAGGTGTTTGATGGGCTTTACTACTTGGATGAAAGTAATAATCAACGTGTTAGTTCATGTAATAAAGTGTCTCTCCCTAGGACTAGTGAATTGGAGTTATGGCACAAACGGTTAGGATACCCAAATATTCATTATATGTCTCAAATGTTTCCTTCTATTTGCTCTAATAAAAATTGCACCCCATTTTATTATGACTCTTGTGAGCTTGCCAAACATCGACGCACTTCCTTTCCAAGTGTTCCATATCATGCATCCAAACCTTTCACAACAATACATAGTGACTTGTGGGGTCCCTCACGTGTACCAAATCGTACCCACTCAAAATGGTTTATCACGTTTATTGACGATCACACACGAGTTACCTGGATTTTCTTGTTAAAAGACAAAATTGTTGTCTATCAGACCTTCATCGATTTTTACCATATGATCCAAACTCAATTTCAAACACAAATCCAAATCCTTCACACCAATAACGACACTGAATACTTCAATAATGCCCTTTCTACTTTCCTCAAACAACATGGCATTGTTCACAAAAACTCTTGCCCTTACAGTCCACAACAAAATGGCATTGCCGAACGGAAAAATAGACATATCCTTGAGACTACCCAGGCCATCATGTTTGACAGTCATGTCCCCAAATCCCATTGGGATGATGCCATCCTCACTGCTTCATTCCTTATCAATTGCATGCCCAGCAAACCTCTTTCCTATAGAACACCCTTACAAGTCCTTCACGACCACTACAATCTTCCTTACCTTGAGAATTCATTACCGTTAAAAGTGTTTGGGTGCACAGCTTATGTCCATCTCCACCATACCAACAAACTTGATCCCAAAGCTGTCCACTGTGTCTTTCTAGGGTACTTCGCCTCCCAGAAGGGTTATAAATGTTACGACCCGATTACTAAGAGACTCTTTGTTACATGTGATGTTACCTTCCATGAGAGTGTTCCATTCTACTCTCAATCTACAATTCAGGGGGAGAGTTGGAGTGAATTGCATACACCCACCGTAAATGACATCACAATTGAACCCAAACACCAACTACCTCTTGAACCTAAGTCTCATGAACCTTCACCCAAAACACCCACATCTGAGGAAACTGAGTGTGAGGATGTGCCACACACAAAGGAAAAGCCTAATCCAGGGGGAGACACCACCAAACCTTCAAAGGTTTATACACGTAAGAACAAGACAGGTAAGGCCCCTCAGGTACCTAGCACATGTCAAGAAATAGAACCGGTGGCAGGTGCAGGAGAAAAGCAAAGTGTGATTGATACTGAACAAGTACATGATGGGGAAATGGAAACTGATCTTGACTTACCTATTGCAGTCAGAAAAAAACCCAAAAATTGCACCAGACATCCCATAGAAAGATTTGTCTCCTATAAGGCCCTCTCTCCTAAATACTGCGCCTTTGTTTCCCACCTTGACAGCCTTAGAGTACCGAATAATATAGATGAAGCACTTGCCATTCCTGAAGGGAGACAAGCAGTAATGGAGGAAATGGCAACGCTGGAAAAAAATGAAACGTGGGATGTGGTGGATCTACCAAAGGGTAAAAAACCTATCGGCTACAAATGGGTGTTCACCCCTAAATACCTGGCAGATGGAAGTCTTGACAAATACAAGGCGAGACTTGTTGCAAAGGGTTTCTCTCAGGTCTATGGAATGGATTATACAGAAACATTCGCACCAGTGGCAAAGTTGAACACAATCAGGGTCTTACTATCGTTAGCTGCAAATCTGGATTGGCCATTGCACCAACTAGATGTAAAAAATGCATTCCTCAATGGAGAACTGAAAGAGGAAGTGTATATGAAGATGCCTCCTAGGTTCCCTGGAAAGAGTGCAAAACAAGTCTGCAGACTCAAAAAATCACTATACGGACTAAAACAATCCCTGCGCGTGTGGTTTGAACGATTCACTCGAGTCCTAAAGAGACAAGGGTATACCCAAGGGCAAAGTGATCACACTCTATTCTTCAAACATCAGAGTAAAAAGATAGCAGTTCTAGCTGTGTATGTGGATGAAATTGTCCTTACAAGAGATGATCTAACAGAAATTGATCAAATCAAGAAAGCACTGGCCCGAGAGTTTCAAATCAAGGATCTAGGGAAAATGAAATACTTCCTTGGAATGGAAGTTTCCAAGTCAAGAAAGGGAATTTATATTTCACAGAGGAAGTACATTCTAGATCTCTTGAAAGAGACAGGCATTGTGGGGTGTAGACCAAGTGATACCCCCATAAGGGTGGACAAGATAAGTGACGAGAATGACTTGGGAAAGGCTGTAGATACAGGGAGATATCAACGAATGGTGGGAAAACTCATTTATCTTTCACACACTCGACCTGACATAGCCTTTGCAGTTAGTATGGTCAGCCAACAATCCCATGACCCTAAATAGAAGCATCTAAATGAAGTCTATCGAATACTTAGATTAGATATCTGAAGAGCTCTCCTTTTTAAAAAATCTTACAAGAAGAATATAGAACTGTTTACAGATGCTGATTGGGCAAGTGACCAAGACGATAGAAGATCCACCTCGGGGTACTGCACCTATATGTGGGGCAATCTTGTCACATGGAGAAGTAAGAAACAAAGTGTGATGGCTAGAAGCAGTGCAGAAGCTGAGTTTAGAGCTATTGCACTTGGGATATGTGAAGGCATATGGTTGAAGTGAGTACTCAGAGAACTCAAAATGAGCATGAGTCTACCTATAACACTATATTCAGACAGTATGGCAGCAATCAATATTTCTCATAACCCGGTTCAACATGATAGAACCAAGCATGTGGAGATAGATAGGCACTTCATAAGAGAAAAGATTGATAATGGGGTGATCCGATTAGAAAACATACCCTCCAGAGAGCAGACTGAAGATGTTCTTACAAAAGGATTGGCTAAAGACAAATTTGAATACTTCATTGGCAAGTTGGACATGTTCAATATTTATGATCCAACTTGAGGGGGAGTGTAGAAATCCCGATATAATAGGAACCCCGATATGTTAGGCAGATCTCTAGGAATTAATTGTAAATAGCATAGAATTTAAACTATAAATGATTTCTTGATTGTAATCGCATGATTCTCAACCTCACCATTGGTGGGTCCAGATTCGGTTTGTTGTATATATGTTGATGTTCAGATTGAATAAAACATACAGAAGAATTGTCTCCCCTGTCTCGTCTTCTTCAAATTCAATAAACACAATGTCTTCAAATATAATTTGTTAAATGCATGTGGCAGCAAAATGTGCTTCAAATCCTAAGACAGATCACATCTAATTTTTTCCGGCTATAATAACTGCACACATGTGCTTCTGAAACATAACTTATCCCACAACTACAATAATAACTTATCTTGCAACCACAATCAGCTTTTTCCACCTTCTGCTACAACTTAAACAAATATAAAGAATACAAGCAACCTACCTTCCTTCATTTCACATAGCAAGCAAGGTCAACTTATTTTCTAAAATTCTGACATAGGACACAATTTGACACTTTCAATAAAGTGGAAAAAAGGGGCTGAATACTGACTTAAATAAATAATGCTTTAGATAAAGATTGTTGACTGCTATGACATATGCCTTTCTCACATGCCTCCTGCACCTTCATGATCCCAAAAACGTGACTAAATTTTAATGAACAGGGTCCATACATTGTCCATCAACCATCTCGGGACCAAGTTATAATTACAATAGTTATTTTGTGACTATAATCTTCCATTAGATGGCTGAAAAAATTTAATGCTCAACCTAAGCACAAAAAATTTAATGGTAGCGTATTGGCATAACTAAAATCTACTTCACACTAAAAACTACTTTCCCATCAACTTTACATACACACCTGTGTGCCTGTTTAAAGAAGTCATAGTTTGAAACAAAAAAAAATTAACTTGACACCTTTTACTGAACTTAGATTAGTTTATTGAAAAACTAAGCAAGACATTGAAACAATGATAATCATATCATTGAGAAAATGTAGAATGTAGAAAGAACATCATGCACTGGGGACGCAAAGTATAATATATATAAAATGTGGTTATCACATTTGATAGCAAAAATTGCTTGACCAAAATAAATTGAAATGAGAGAATTATTTACACATCTCTATTGATCAAAACCTGTCCCACAAATACATTAAAAAAAGTATACATATGAAACCCCTGAAAATTCGATTAGTCTCCATAAATAATTTTTTTAGAAAAAAAGGAAAACGCCACCACATTTTATTGAATTTGCGGACTAATATCTAAACCTACTAATGCCTCCACATCATTTGAAACATAACCATCACAATTATGAATTTATGGACCACCATAGCTTTGATAGAGTTGGAATGTGTTGGCAAGCCAAGATCTCACCCAAAATTGAGGATCCTTTTGCTGTTAAATTTTAGTGATCGTTGATGTAACTGCATATCAATTGTAAATCTCCAGTCTAGCTGCAAACATATATAAACATGAAATAAGGAACTGGATAATATCATAAATATATATATTAGATAATCAAGAAACACAACAGCTATCTCCTCAAAACATGAAGAGAAATGACCAAAAAGCTGATCATAATAGCGTATAAAAGATTCTCCGTCTCTAAAGTTCTTGGAGAAAAGGCTAATTCAACTACCAACCTATTAGCAATGCTCAGCCACTCTCATTCCCCAATGAATGATAATATATTGAAAATTGTGTTTCAATGTGTGTTTCAATGTACCTCCATGCTTGTGAATGAAAATGGCTCTCAAATCCAGTGTACTTCCACGATCATGGTCCTCTTTTTTGCTATTTTGTTGACAAAGTTTAATTCCACGTGAAGGAAGGTTCTGATATAATTAAAACTTAAATTTTGAGAGGGAAAAAAAGAAAAACAAAACAACAAGCAATGCCATAATTAATGTAGATCCATGACCAGTCAGCTCATTTTCATATGAGAATCAAAATACTGTTCTATGAACATTATTTTATGAGTGGAAGTTATGGAGAATGATGAATGAAATGAAAAATTTGCAAAAGTTAATGCAAATGATTGCTTGTCATTCCAATTTATTTACTTGCATTTTTCAAACTTCCCTCACACCATATATGCATCACACACAGCATTTTAATGAACCATTCAAGTATTGTTGCTTTTTTCTTTTCCTTCCTTAAAATTGTT
Organism: Neltuma alba; assembly: GCF_004799145.2. Lineage (NCBI taxonomy): Eukaryota > Viridiplantae > Streptophyta > Magnoliopsida > Fabales > Fabaceae > Neltuma > Neltuma alba. Next base: position 6,406 of record NW_021636919.1, on the reverse strand, counting down.
TTGTTGAAATCAACGGCTTGAGGGTTCCAAAAATCATACCCGATGAGAATCATGAAGCATAAATAGACAAAATGGTGGGAAATATAGGATGAAGAAGAATAAAGTAGAATAAGCACGAAAGAAATGGAAGGGAAAAAAAATGCTCATGATAAGAAAAGACCATGGAGAAATCCCACCTTTAAAGCCAAAGTAGTGAAGTTGTAGGTCAGAAATCAATCAATCAATCAACCAAAATGGAGATGAAGTTGAAGACCCCTCTAGTTGATCTCTCCGCCAACAAAGAGAAGAAATGAAAAAGAAAGAGAAAAATAGATGAGACAAGGAGAGATTACAAATACAAAGGGTGAGAGCAGAGCATCATATATGGGGGAGGAAAAAAAAAAATTCTCCCTTCACGAGAGGAGCAACAACTTGAGCAAAGGAGAAACTGCTTGAAGCTTCTAGAAGATTCTCTCCCCCGGGGGTCCCTCACCGGCATTGGTGAAGAGAAGAAGAAAATGAGGGGAAAAGGAAACAAATTAATAGAGCTTCAATTTTGAATTTGAACAGGGGAGTAGGTGTAGTAGGCTAAGAAAATGACAGATGAGAACATCCTTCTAAAAAAAAAAAAAAAAGTGATGCCGGGAGCTGGCACTGTTTATAAGCTGTTACTGTTCATAGAACAGTATTTTGAGTGAGGAGCCGACATGGATCTGAAAATGAACCGGCTGATCATTGATTTTGATTTATTATTATAGGTTGATTGATTGGTCTAGTCTACATATGATGAAATTGGTTAAACTTAGAACTGGAGACTAAATTTGGCTTAAACAAATTGAAACATCAGATATTGAACAATATAATATCGCAGTCTAAACAAAATTGATTGAATAATATGTTGTGCAAAAGATAACGGGGGAAGAGCAAGCAATTCATACAAATGACTGAGAACTAAAATGTTACTGCCTAAATAGTTAGAACTGCATGTGGATTCAAAGAATCAAAACTAATTGAAATATCAGATCAAGAAAGATATAATATCACAGTTAAAACGGCTAGAATTGAATAGTATTATATTCTGCAAAAAGATAGGGAGGGAATGAGCAGAAAGATCAATCAATGAGCGATTCATACAACTAATCAAGTTATATACATCAATACATCGCTGCCTAAACAATTGAAAATGAAAACGAAATTGGCTAATATGGTTTCAAGGAAATCAAACCAATTGAAACATCATATAGCTTAAGATCTATGTGTTATCATTTCGTCCTCTGAAGAAACAAATTTAAGTAGAAGTAAAAGCTAAGAGAGGAAAGACTCACTTGAGAACATCTGGCTCTCATTATGTATGAGTAAGGAATCTGAGGCATCTGGTTAACGCTCCAAGGATCCCTAAAGCAGGCCTCTTAGATGATAGAATTATCTTGCTACAGGGGAGCCAGGAAGATCTTCTAAGGAAAAAGTTTGAGATGAAGCTTATATTTGGGCTCTCCTCCATCATGACTGGCACGGATTGCTAGATTTAGAATATGCTTATCAATGTTTGAAAGACGAGTCTTTTCAATAAGTTTTGAAGATTAATCTAACAACAAATCAGTACAGAAAATATTCAGTCCAAAACTCATCCACAAATAGCATTTAAACTTTTATCCAAGACTTCATTCTTCAACACTTCATGCATCCTCCCAGAGAGGATTTTTAAATTGGTTCCATGCTTGTGGCAGGTTGGCTGTACCATAAAAAATGGCAAGAAACATTTTCAATCTCTTAGACCTGATCCTTAGTTCGACAGGAAACTGATATTCCTCAACCACAATTTCGCAGTTAAGAATTCATTAGACATAAAATTTCTGTTTCCATCTCATTTACTTCTGAACCAAACAAGGGTTTAGTTATTGCATCCAGCATGGAATATGTGTCTCTTATTTCAGGGTGACCTATTTCAGGGTGAGATGGGTCGCCAACAAGAAACTCATGGAGAATGCCATTCACCTCAATAGCACTACATCCAGGAAATTTCCTGATTCCCAAGTCTTTCATCTTGTTTCTGACCTTGCTCACATCTTCCCATTTGTCAGCAGAAGCATAAATGTTAGCCAAAAGCGTATGCAAACTGGAATCACTATATTCAATATTTCCCAGTCGTTGAGCAATCCTTTCGCCCATTTCAATATTGCCATAAAATCTGCAGGCACTCAGCAGAGATCCATAAAGTGGAATTATCATCTCATTTTTTTGATCTGGCAACTTCTTAATTAGCTCTTCTGCTTCATGTAGCAGTCCAGCTCGACCAAGAAGATCAATGAAACACCCATAGTGTTGCACCTTGGGCTCAATTTGATATGTTCTCTTCATGGAATAAAAGATCTTACGCCCTTCTTCTACCAATCCCCCATGACTGCAAGCACTTAGAACACCAATAAAGGTGATGTCATCAGGCCTAGCCCCAAATTTTTTCATTTCTTGAAAGAGCTCAAGGGCTTTGCTTGTCTTACCATTCAATGCAAGACCACAGACAATAGAAGTCCATGTGGCTGTATCTCTTTCCCTTAACCTATAGAAAATCTCCAAAGATTTCTCTATGCAACCACATTTTGCATACATTTCAATGAGGGCAGTACCAACCACGGCATCCAATGTCACTTTGTTCCCGTCTATGTAACCATGAATCCATTTCCCTTGCTCCAGGGCTCCCAACTGAGCACAACCTGTAAGGAGAGTAACAACAATAAATTTATCTGGTTTGATTCTTCTCATTTGCATCTCTTGAAATAATGCAACTGCCTCATCAAAGCGATTGAATTGCACATAGCCATTAATCATAGTTGTCCAAAGAACAATATCCCTCGTTGGACTTTTCTCAAACAAATCTCGAGCTTCATCCAGCTGACCACAAGTCACATACCCATTTATCATACTTGTCCAACAAATCACATTTTTCATAGGCACCTCATCAAAAATTTCCTGAGCTATACTTACGCAGCCACACTTGCAGTACATGTCCACTAATGCATTGCCCACTATAGTTGTTAAAAGGAATTCACTCAAGACATAACTGTGAATTTCCTTACCAAGGTCCAAATCTTTTAATGCTGTACAGGCTGATAGAGTGCTTACCACCGTAGCTTCATCAGGCTTCTCATTGCTTTCTTCTAGCATCCGCTGAAAAATAGTAATGGCATCTTTGAATCTCCTACACTTTACATAACTTGTAATCATGATATTCCAAGAAACCTTATCTTTCTCTAACATATTTTCAAATAACTTTTCAAAACTATCTACTTTACCCAATTCTGCATACATTCTCATTAGTGAGTTACAAACATAAGTATCAAGCTCAAGCCCGGTCTTCACTATGAAGCCATGAACCTTCACAGCTTCATTAAACTGTCCAATACAACCAATAGCCTTGAGGACAAATGGATATGTATAATTATCTGGCCATAAACCATCTTTTTCTCAGTTGACTAAATAAGGAAATGGCTTCTCTGAAACTACTCTTTTCCACTTTCCACAAGGCTTTGGTCATAAGATTGTATATAAACAAGGATGGCTTGTGAAGTAGTTAAAGGTTCTACATGCATAGTGTAAGTCCCCAACAGATGAGTCAGTACAGATGACCATAAGTTTGCCGAGGGTGTCCAAGTCTTCATGTAGACCCGCAAGAAACATCTGAGCCTGGATTTGCTTGAGGTGGAACATTGATTTGCAAGCTTGAGAAGGCCAATGCACGCTCTCTTGTCAGTTTTCCACCATGTGTTGAGGTAGAGAACTTGTGTGACTTAATGAGCAAAAGAGAAGTATGACTGTATACAGGCATTATTGGAAGTTTATGCTGAGCAATGCAAATAAATTTGTGAATGATGTGAAATTTGACCTCGTCCCTTCATTTCAGATCATAGTCTAAACTCTCATGCCCTTCCTTTTGTTTTCTTATTGTTTTCCTCACATGGCATCCTTGAAGTATCATTGATTTTCTTCACAGGCTAACTCTGGGTTACAAATTTCCAGATGTCATAATCATGAAGAAAGAAGAAATCCCTAAGGAAAATCAACTCAAAGGTCAAGAAAGACAGAAAAAACAAATTTGTCAGCTAATATTTCAGCAGAATTTAAGGTGCACACAAAGAACATTACTTGAACTGAGCAGGACTATGAAATCAGAGCATGTTCAAAGTTCACATGAAATCATCCTTTCCAAGGACTGCTTTCCAACAAATCTACCTAAATCACTGAAAGCAAGATTGAATAATGTTCAAATTCTACCGTCTAAACTTTAGAGCATACCATCAAGTTTTTGTGGTTGCAAGTGTATGTGCTTCCCAAGGGAGGGAAGGCAGGAGAGGAGGCATATAAAATAAACTGTTACATCAATAATTTATATCTCCCTTTACGAAAAAAAACCACCAAACAAAAATATAAAATATATTGATGTAACATATTGCACTGCTTAGAAGTTACAATGAATGGAACTATTTCCTCAATAAGAATAAGTAAATTTTCTTTGAGACAGGAAAAGTTCAAAAGTTATAGTGTTAAATATTAGGGTTAAGGTGCATTTTAACAATAATGTTTTTTGCTAAGAGCATTTGGCACCATTAAGTTTTGAAAGGTGCAAAATTATACACAAACTTTAAAATACGGAGCAATTTCATCGCTTCTGTTAATAGGTCTAGACGGTCGTTTCTTTTTCTAAGGTGGGTCCAGCTATGTGTCTATCTGTCTGGCTCAGCATAATCCTTTCACTAAAAACATTATACATCACCCTCTTAAATTTATCTCTCTCCTCTTCTCTTTATGTCAATTCCTCCCCCCAACAAATCAGACTCAATTCTCTATCTCTCTCCCCTTTTCAAGTTCATCTCCTCTTCCTCTGGCAACAGCAACTTAGAATTCAAGAACCAAATGACTGTTCTCCATGAGAAGCTTAAGGGGGGAGAGTGTGCACTATTGTATTTGATGCATCTGAGAAGGAGATAGAGGCATCGACACTGGAGGCCATCGACTTTGCGAACAAAGGAGGCAACGCAAGGAAACAAGATGTTATGTGGTTCTAACGAGTTGGAAGGCGGCCGACCACATTTTGTTGAGCTTGTTTGACGAGACGAGGGAGAAAAATCAAGGTAATAAGCTTGGTTGATGTAGTTGGAAGGAATGATCAAAGGATAGTTTTTAGAAAGATGGTTAGGCCTCCAATTGTTTGGAATTAATCTGCTTGGACTGCCATAATTCTTGAATTATTTAGCTTTATTCATCAAGCTCCAAGGTACAAAGGACGTGCCAGGTGAGTGGAAAAGGACCTAAACTGTGTTCTTTATTGAAAGAAATTTCCTTCTGTGAAAGAGAGTCCTCTGTTTTGTATTTGGTGTGAGGAAGGCCATTAAAAATTGTTTATGGTTGGGATTTGTTTTGACTGCTTGGCACTTGTTGTTATTTGATAAGAAAGTCGGGAGGGAGACTAGAATTTAAATGAGGTGAAGAGAGGAGAGAGAAAGATGGAGAATAAGAAGAATAAGTATGTCAGGCGAGCGAAGAAAGAGAGAGAGAGAGAGAAGGGTGAGGCAAAGGAAAAGGGAGGGAAAAGCAAAGGAAATGTGCACAAATGTGGGACCCACTGAACTAAAAGGTGACGGACGTTTAACACAGTTAACGGAATGGTAAAATTGCCCTGTTTTATAAAGATTGTGTATAATTTTGCACCCTTCAAAACTAATGGTGCTAGATGCTCTTAACAGAAAACTTTATTGTTAAAATTGCACATTAACCCCTAAATATTATCAAACTGAACATCATCCTCTAGAGCTCCTTCTTTGAACTATCAACTCACTTTCCTAGTAGGTGCCAAGTGCTTTTATGCTGAATTTCTCAGTATATGAAAAGAATGGACACCAATTTGTTCCCTTACGTTTGAAGAAATCCTGACCAAAAACCAAAAAAAGAAGAAGAAGAAGAAATCACTTTTCCATGATGTTTTCTTCTTTCGTTGTACTTCTTTTTTTTCCATAAAAATATATCCAAGTTCGTATTGCATTAATGATGGAAATAATAACAGTCAAAGAAAAAGGGCCAAAAGAAATATCAATTCCTAAAAACCAATTAACTGAACTGGTTTGGTTGAATGTCATACCCAAAATTGCAGGTCACCAATCATGAAAATACCCTTTATCCCCTATTGTTGATGACCCAGCCCTTCATTGTTTGGAAGTAAGCAAAGCATAAGACCACTTTACAAGAAATGAAGTCCTCATTAGTCGCTCACTTGATGCAGCATCCACCACTCCTTGCCTAGGCTAGGACGTTCTACAAAATAAAGGATTAATTTCACTACTTATCCATCCAGTCAACGCCTTTCTATGCAAATAGAGTACACTTAATCATGAAAAGCGGCTGAGTTAATAATTCTTAGTCCCATGATTTTATTAAA
>NW_021636918.1:0-28407 GCF_004799145.2 Neltuma alba | reverse complement strand
TATATGTTGATGTTCAGATTGAATAAAAACATACGGAAGAATTCTCTCCACTGTCTCGTCTTCTTCATGGTATCAGAGCTGGGGGGGATTCGTCTACCTCTTCCGAAACCGAGATGGCGTCCAGTCCTACGCGTCGTGCAGTGACCGAGTCTGAAGGTTCCTCCAACCTAAATGGGTCCCCGCGTGTCGCGACCAATAGCTTAGAGACGTTGACCGTCCTACTCGTCCCAAAAAGATTGTACGGCGAGAATTATCGTGAGTGGGCACAATCTGTTAAACTTGCGCTTGCTAGCCGAAATAAATTGGGGCACATCACCGGCGAATCACTGAACCACCATCGTCGAATCCCAAGGCATTGTCACTGTGGAAGTCCGAGAATGCGCTGGTTTCTTCTTGGTTAGTAAACACAATGTCCCCATCAATTAAAAGGTGCTTTATGTTTCTTCCATCGGCCAGCGACATTTAGGAGGCTGTGCGAGAAGCCTATAGCGATGGAGAAAACATCTCACAAGTCTTTGAATTAAAGACAAAATTGTGGCAGTTGAAACAAGACACCTGAAGCCTAAGTGAATATTATCTCGAGAAGACCCCTAGGAGTTAGATCTTATGAGTGAAGAAGAATGGAGCTGCACTGATGATGCTATAAAATCCAGAAAGAAGATAGAGAAGGAGCGTTTGTTTGAACTCCTTGCAGGCCTCAAACATCCTTTGATGATGTCCGAGGGCGCATTCTAAGTCAGGAGCCCTTACCCTCAGTCCGTGAGGCATTCGCTATATTGCAGCGAGAAGACTCAAGGAAAAAGGTGATGTTGAAGGGGGACCAACCTCTACAAATTTCTCCGCTAATCCCTACAGTGGAGTCCTCTGCCCTCGTTGTCTGTTTAGAACAGCGTAATAACAAACCTCGTCCCACATGCAATCACTGCAAGAAAACATGTCACACCAGGGATACATGTTGGGACCTCCATGGAAAACCTCCAGATTGGAAACCCAAGAAGAGTCGGGGTCGGGGTTATGTTGCCGAAGTCACCAAAGAAGGTAACCCCAGCACTTTTGCTCAACTCAGTGATCAACTAAGCAAGGTTATAGAAGTACTCACTTCTCTACAGAGTAACCAACACCCACGAAAACAACCCACGGCAACCATTGTCAAAAGAGGTAATTTCTTCAAGGCATTAGCCACCATTAAAGGTATGAGTTCTGGAAATTGTTGGATAATTGACTCGGGTGCATCTGATCACATGACTAATGATGTCTCTTTATTCTCATCCTATACCCCAATCACAACACGGATTACAATTAAGATAGCTGATGCTTCTGATTCTAAAGTAGCAGGCCTTGGGAGTGTTAAAATCTCTGCTACTCTCACACTACACTTTGTTTTGCATGTGCCAAATTTAAAGTGTAATTTAATATCTGTAAGCCAATTGGCCAAAGATGAACGGTGCCATGCTAATTTCTTTGCCACTCATTGTATTTTTCAGGACCTGTTGACGGAGATGACGATTGGCACTGCGAAGGTGTTTGATGGGCTTTACTACTTGGATGAAAGTAATAATCAACGTGTTAGTTCATGTAATAAAGTGTCTCTCCCTAGGACTAGTGAATTGGAGTTATGGCACAAACGGTTAGGATACCCAAATATTCATTATATGTCTCAAATGTTTCCTTCTATTTGCTCTAATAAAAATTGCACCCCATTTTATTATGACTCTTGTGAGCTTGCCAAACATCGACGCACTTCCTTTCCAAGTGTTCCATATCATGCATCCAAACCTTTCACAACAATACATAGTGACTTGTGGGGTCCCTCACGTGTACCAAATCGTACCCACTCAAAATGGTTTATCACGTTTATTGACGATCACACACGAGTTACCTGGATTTTCTTGTTAAAAGACAAAATTGTTGTCTATCAGACCTTCATCGATTTTTACCATATGATCCAAACTCAATTTCAAACACAAATCCAAATCCTTCACACCAATAACGACACTGAATACTTCAATAATGCCCTTTCTACTTTCCTCAAACAACATGGCATTGTTCACAAAACTCTTGCCCTTACAGTCCACAACAAAATGGCATTGCCGAACGGAAAAACAGACATATCCTTGAGACTACCCAGGCCATCATGTTTGACAGTCATGTCCCCAAATCCCATTGGGATGATGCCATCCTCACTGCTTCATTCCTTATCAATTGCATGCCCAGCAAACCTCTTTCCTATAGAACACCCTTACAAGTCCTTCACGACCACTACAATCTTCCTTACCTTGAGAATTCATTACCGTTAAAAGTGTTTGGGTGCACAGCTTATGTCCATCTCCACCATACCAACAAACTTGATCCCAAAGCTGTCCACTGTGTCTTTCTAGGGTACTTCGCCTCCCAGAAGGGTTATAAATGTTACGACCCGATTACTAAGAGACTCTTTGTTACATGTGATGTTACCTTCCATGAGAGTGTTCCATTCTACTCTCAATCTACAATTCAGGGGGAGAGTTGGAGTGAATTGCATACACCCACCGTAAATGACATCACAATTGAACCCAAACACCAACTACCTCTTGAACCTAAGTCTCATGAACCTTCACCCAAAACACCCACATCTGAGGAAACTGAGTGTGAGGATGTGCCACACACAAAGGAAAAGCCTAATCCAGGGGGAGACACCACCAAACCTTCAAAGGTTTATACACGTAAGAACAAGACAGGTAAGGCCCCTCAGGTACCTAGCACATGTCAAGAAATAGAACCGGTGGCAGGTGCAGGAGAAAAGCAAAGTGTGATTGATACTGAACAAGTACATGATGGGGAAATGGAAACTGATCTTGACTTACCTATTGCAGTCAGAAAAAAACCCAAAAATTGCACCAGACATCCCATAGAAAGATTTGTCTCCTATAAGGCCCTCTCTCCTAAATACTGCGCCTTTGTTTCCCACCTTGACAGCCTTAGAGTACCGAATAATATAGATGAAGCACTTGCCATTCCTGAAGGGAGACAAGCAGTAATGGAGGAAATGGCAACGCTGGAAAAAAATGAAACGTGGGATGTGGTGGATCTACCAAAGGGTAAAAAACCTATCGGCTACAAATGGGTGTTCACCCCTAAATACCTGGCAGATGGAAGTCTTGACAAATACAAGGCGAGACTTGTTGCAAAGGGTTTCTCTCAGGTCTATGGAATGGATTATACAGAAACATTCGCACCAGTGGCAAAGTTGAACACAATCAGGGTCTTACTATCGTTAGCTGCAAATCTGGATTGGCCATTGCACCAACTAGATGTAAAAAATGCATTCCTCAATGGAGAACTGAAAGAGGAAGTGTATATGAAGATGCCTCCTAGGTTCCCTGGAAAGAGTGCAAAACAAGTCTGCAGACTCAAAAAATCACTATACGGACTAAAACAATCCCTGCGCGTGTGGTTTGAACGATTCACTCGAGTCCTAAAGAGACAAGGGTATACCCAAGGGCAAAGTGATCACACTCTATTCTTCAAACATCAGAGTAAAAAGATAGCAGTTCTAGCTGTGTATGTGGATGAAATTGTCCTTACAAGAGATGATCTAACAGAAATTGATCAAATCAAGAAAGCACTGGCCCGAGAGTTTCAAATCAAGGATCTAGGGAAAATGAAATACTTCCTTGGAATGGAAGTTTCCAAGTCAAGAAAGGGAATTTATATTTCACAGAGGAAGTACATTCTAGATCTCTTGAAAGAGACAGGCATTGTGGGGTGTAGACCAAGTGATACCCCCATAAGGGTGGACAAGATAAGTGACGAGAATGACTTGGGAAAGGCTGTAGATACAGGGAGATATCAACGAATGGTGGGAAAACTCATTTATCTTTCACACACTCGACCTGACATAGCCTTTGCAGTTAGTATGGTCAGCCAACAATCCCATGACCCTAAATAGAAGCATCTAAATGAAGTCTATCGAATACTTAGATTAGATATCTGAAGAGCTCTCCTTTTTAAAAAATCTTACAAGAAGAATATAGAACTGTTTACAGATGCTGATTGGGCAAGTGACCAAGACGATAGAAGATCCACCTCGGGGTACTGCACCTATATGTGGGGCAATCTTGTCACATGGAGAAGTAAGAAACAAAGTGTGATGGCTAGAAGCAGTGCAGAAGCTGAGTTTAGAGCTATTGCACTTGGGATATGTGAAGGCATATGGTTGAAGTGAGTACTCAGAGAACTCAAAATGAGCATGAGTCTACCTATAACACTATATTCAGACAGTATGGCAGCAATCAATATTTCTCATAACCCGGTTCAACATGACAGAACCAAGCATGTGGAGATAGATAGGCACTTCATAAGAGAAAAGATTGATAATGGGGTGATCCGATTAGAAAACATACCCTCCAGAGAGCAGACTGAAGATGTTCTTACAAAAGGATTGGCTAAAGACAAATTTGAATACTTCATTGGCAAGTTGGACATGTTCAATATTTATGATCCAACTTGAGGGGGAGTGTAGAAATCCCGATATAATAGGAACCCCGATATGTTAGGCAGATCTCTAGGAATTAATTGTAAATAGCATAGAATTTAAACTATAAATGATTTCTTGATTGTAATCGCATGATTCTCAACCTCACCATTGTGGGTCCAGATTCGGTTTGTTGTATATATGTTGATGTTCAGATTGAATAAAACATACAGAAGAATTGTCTCCCCTGTCTCGTCTTCTTCAAATTCAATAAACACAATGTCTTCAAATATAATTTGTTAAATGCGTGTGGCAGCAAAATGTGCTTCAAATCCTAAGACAGATCACATCTAATTTTTTCCGGCTATAATAACTGCACACATGTGCTTCTGAAACATAACTTATCCCACAACTACAATAATAACTTATCTTGCAACCACAATCAGCTTTTTCCACCTTTGCTACAACTTAAACAAATATAAAGAATACAAGCAACCTACCTTCCTTCATTTCACATAGCAAGCAAGGTCAACTTATTTTCTAAAATTCTGACATAGGACACAATTTGACACTTTCAATAAAGTGGAAAAAAGGGGCTGAATACTGACTTAAATAAATAATGCTTTAGATAAAGATTGCTGACTGCTATGACATATGCCTTTCTCACACGCCTCCTGCACCTTCATGATCCCAAAAACGTGACTAAATTTTAATGAACAGGGTCCATACATTGTCCATCAACCATCTCGGGACCAAGTTATAATTACAATAGTTATTTTGTGACTATAATCTTCCATTAGATGGCTGAAAAAATTTAATGCTCAACCTAAGCACAAAAAATTTAATGGTAGCGTATTGGCATAACTAAAATCAACTTCACACTAAAAACTACTTTCCCATCAACTTTACATACACACCTGTGTGCCTGTTTAAAGAAGTCATAGTTTGAAACAAAAAAAAATTAACTTGACACCTTTTACTGAACTTAGATTAGTTTATTGAAAAACTAAGCAAGACATTGAAACAATGATAATCATATCATTGAGAAAATGTAGAATGTAGAAAGAACATCATGCACTGGGGACGCAAAGTATAATATATATAAAATGTGGTTATCACATTTGATAGCAAAAATTGCTTGACCAAAATAAATTGAAATGAGAGAATTATTTACACATCTCTATTGATCAAAACCTGTCCCACAAATACATTAAAAAAAGTATACATATGAAACCCCTGAAAATTCGATTAGTCTCCATAAATAATTTTTTTAGAAAAAAAGGAAAACGCCACCACATTTTATTGAATTTGCGGACTAATATCTAAACCTACTAATGCCTCCACATCATTTGAAACATAACCATCACAATTATGAATTTATGGACCACCATAGCTTTGATAGAGTTGGAATGTGTTGGCAAGCCAAGATCTCACCCAAAATTGAGGATCCTTTTGCTGTTAAATTTTAGTGATCGTTGATGTAACTGCATATCAATTGTAAATCTCCAGTCTAGCTGCAAACATATATAAACATGAAATAAGGAACTGGATAATATCATAAATATATATATTAGATAATCAAGAAACACAACAGCTATCTCCTCAAAACATGAAGAGAAATGACCAAAAAGCTGATCATAATAGCGTATAAAAGATTCTCCGTCTCTAAAGTTCTTGGAGAAAAGGCTAATTCAACTACCAACCTATTAGCAATGCTCAGCCACTCTCATTCCCCAATGAATGATAATATATTGAAAATTGTGTTTCAATGTGTGTTTCAATGTACCTCCATGCTTGTGAATGAAAATGGCTCTCAAATCCAGTGTACTTCCACGATCATGGTCCTCTTTTTTGCTATTTTGTTGACAAAGTTTAATTCCACGTGAAGGAAGGTTCTGATATAATTAAAACTTAAATTTTGAGAGGGAAAAAAAGAAAAACAAAACAACAAGCAATGCCATAATTAATGTAGATCCATGACCAGTCAGCTCATTTTCAGATGAGAATCAAAATACTGTTCTATGAACATTATTTTATGAGTGGAAGTTATGGAGAATGATGAATGAAATGAAAAATTTGCAAAAGTTAATGCAAATGATTGCTTGTCATTCCAATTTATTTACTTGCATTTTTCAAACTTCCCTCACACCATATATGCATCACACACAGCATTTTAATGAACCATTCAAGTATTGTTGCTTTTTTCTTTTCCTTCCTTAAAATTGTTTTGTTGAAATCAACGGCTTGAGGGTTCCAAAAATCATACCCGATGAGAATCATGAAGCATAAATAGACAAAATGGTGGGAAATATAGGATGAAGAAGAATAAAGTAGAATAAGCACGAAAGAAATGGAAGGGAAAAAAAATGCTCATGATAAGAAAAGACCATGGAGAAATCCCACCTTTAAAGCCAAAGTAGTGAAGTTGTAGGTCAGAAATCAATCAATCAATCAACCAAAATGGAGATGAAGTTGAAGACCCCTCTAGTTGATCTCTCGGCCAACAAAGAGAAGAAATGAAAAAGAAAGAGAAAAATAGATGAGACAAGGAGAGATTACAAATACAAAGGGTGAGAGCAGAGCATCATATATGGGGGAGGAAAAAAAAAAATTCTCCCTTCACGAGAGGAGCAACAACTTGAGCAAAGGAGAAACTGCTTGAAGCTTCTAGAAGATTCTCCCCCCGGGGGGTCCCTCACCGGCATTGGTGAAGAGAAGAAGAAAATGAGGGGAAAAGGAAACAAATTAATAGAGCTTCAATTTTGAATTTGAACAGGGGAGTAGGTGTAGTAGGCTAAGAAAATGACAGATGAGAACATCCTTCTAAAAAAAAAAAAAAAAGTGATGCCGGGAGCTGGCACTGTTTATAAGCTGTTACTGTTCATAGAACAGTATTTTGAGTGAGGAGCCGACATGGATCTGAAAATGAACCGGCTGATCATTGATTTTGATTTATTATTATAGGTTGATTGATTGGTCTAGTCTACATATGATGAAATTGGTTAAACTTAGAACTGGAGACTAAATTTGGCTTAAACAAATTGAAACATCAGATATTGAACAATATAATATCGCAGTCTAAACAAAATTGATTGAATAATATGTTGTGCAAAAGATAACGGGGGAAGAGCAAGCAATTCATACAAATGACTGAGAACTAAAATGTTACTGCCTAAATAGTTAGAACTGCATGTGGATTCAAAGAATCAAAACTAATTGAAATATCAGATCAAGAAAGATATAATATCACAGTTAAAACGGCTAGAATTGAATAGTATTATATTCTGCAAAAAGATAGGGAGGGAATGAGCAGAAAGATCAATCAATGAGCGATTCATACAACTAATCAAGTTATATACATCAATACATCGCTGCCTAAACAATTGAAAATGAAAACGAAATTGGCTAATATGGTTTCAAGGAAATCAAACCAATTGAAACATCATATAGCTTAAGATCTATGTGTTATCATTTCGTCCTCTGAAGAAACAAATTTAAGTAGAAGTAAAAGCTAAGAGAGGAAAGACTCACTTGAGAACATCTGGCTCTCATTATGTATGAGTAAGGAATCTGAGGCATCTGGTTAACGCTCCAAGGATCCCTAAAGCAGGCCTCTTAGATGATAGAATTATCTTGCTACAGGGGAGCCAGGAAGATCTTCTAAGGAAAAAGTTTGAGATGAAGCTTATATTTGGGCTCTCCTCCATCATGACTGGCACGGATTGCTAGATTTAGAATATGCTTATCAATGTTTGAAAGACGAGTCTTTTCAATAAGTTTTGAAGATTAATCTAACAACAAATCAGTACAGAAAATATTCAGTCCAAAACTCATCCACAAATAGCATTTAAACTTTTATCCAAGACTTCATTCTTCAACACTTCATGCATCCTCCCAGAGAGGATTTTTAAATTGGTTCCATGCTTGTGGCAGGTTGGCTGTACCATAAAAAATGGCAAGAAACATTTTCAATCTCTTAGACCTGATCCTTAGTTCGACAGGAAACTGATATTCCTCAACCACAATTTCGCAGTTAAGAATTCATTAGACATAAAATTTCTGTTTCCATCTCATTTACTTCTGAACCAAACAAGGGTTTAGTTATTGCATCCAGCATGGAATATGTGTCTCTTATTTCAGGGTGACCTATTTCAGGGTGAGATGGGTCGCCAACAAGAAACTCATGGAGAATGCCATTCACCTCAATAGCACTACATCCAGGAAATTTCCTGATTCCCAAGTCTTTCATCTTGTTTCTGACCTTGCTCACATCTTCCCATCTGTCAGCAGAAGCATAAATGTTAGCCAAAAGCGTATGCAAACTGGAATCACTATATTCAATATTTCCCAGTCGTTGAGCAATCCTTTCGCCCATTTCAATATTGCCATAAAATCTGCAGGCACTCAGCAGAGATCCATAAAGTGGAATTATCATCTCATTTTTTTGATCTGGCAACTTCTTAATTAGCTCTTCTGCTTCATGTAGCAGTCCAGCTCGACCAAGAAGATCAATGAAACACCCATAGTGTTGCACCTTGGGCTCAATTTGATATGTTCTCTTCATGGAATAAAAGATCTTACGCCCTTCTTCTACCAATCCCCCATGACTGCAAGCACTTAGAACACCAATAAAGGTGATGTCATCAGGCCTAGCCCCAAATTTTTTCATTTCTTGAAAGAGCTCAAGGGCTTTGCTTGTCTTACCATTCAATGCAAGACCACAGACAATAGAAGTCCATGTGGCTGTATCTCTTTCCCTTAACCTATAGAAAATCTCCAAAGATTTCTCTATGCAACCACATTTTGCATACATTTCAATGAGGGCAGTACCAACCACGGCATCCAATGTCACTTTGTTCCCGTCTATGTAACCATGAATCCATTTCCCTTGCTCCAGGGCTCCCAACTGAGCACAACCTGTAAGGAGAGTAACAACAATAAATTTATCTGGTTTGATTCTTCTCATTTGCATCTCTTGAAATAATGCAACTGCCTCATCAAAGCGATTGAATTGCACATAGCCATTAATCATAGTTGTCCAAAGAACAATATCCCTCGTTGGACTTTTCTCAAACAAATCTCGAGCTTCATCCAGCTGACCACAAGTCACATACCCATTTATCATACTTGTCCAACAAATCACATTTTTCATAGGCACCTCATCAAAAATTTCCTGAGCTATACTTACGCAGCCACACTTGCAGTACATGTCCACTAATGCATTGCCCACTATAGTTGTTAAAAGGAATTCACTCAAGACATAACTGTGAATTTCCTTACCAAGGTCCAAATCTTTTAATGCTGTACAGGCTGATAGAGTGCTTACCACCGTAGCTTCATCAGGCTTCTCATTGCTTTCTTCTAGCATCCGCTGAAAAATAGTAATGGCATCTTTGAATCTCCTACACTTTACATAACTTGTAATCATGATATTCCAAGAAACCTTATCTTTCTCTAACATATTTTCAAATAACTTTTCAAAACTATCTACTTTACCCAATTCTGCATACATTCTCATTAGTGAGTTACAAACATAAGTATCAAGCTCAAGCCCGGTCTTCACTATGAAGCCATGAACCTTCACAGCTTCATTAAACTGTCCAATACAACCAATAGCCTTGAGGACAAATGGATATGTATAATTATCTGGCCATAAACCATCTTTTCTCAGTTGACTAAATAAGGAAATGGCTTCTCTGAAACTACTCTTTTCCACAAAGGCTTTGGTCATAAGATTGTATATAAACAAGGATGGCTTGTGAAGGTAGTTAAAGGTTCTACATGCATAGTGTAAGTCCCCAACAGATGAGTCAGTACAGATGACCATAAGTTTGCCGAGGGTGTCCAAGTCTTCATGTAGACCCGCAAGAAACATCTGAGCCTGGATTTGCTTGAGGTGGAACATTGATTTGCAAGCTTTGAGAAGGCCAATGCACGCTCTCTTGGTCAGTTTTCCACCATGTGTTGAGGTAGAGAACTTGTGTGACTTAATGAGCAAAAGAAAAGTATGACTGTATACAGGCATTATTGGAAGTTATGCTGAGCAATGCAAATAAATTTGTGAATGATGTGAAATTTTGACCTCGTCCCTTCATTTCAGATCATAGTCTAAACTCTCATGCCCTTCCTTTTGTTTTCTTATTGTTTTCCTCACATGGCATCCTTGAAGTATCATTGATTTTCTTCACAGGCTAACTCTGGGTTACAAAATTTCCAGATGTCATAATCATGAAGAAATAGAAGAAATCCCTAAGGAAAATCAACTCAAAGGTCAAGAAAGACAGAAAAAACAAATTTGTCAGCTAATATTTCAGCAGAATTTAAGGTGCACACAAAAGAACATTACTTGAACTGAGCAGGACTATGAAATCAGAGCATGTTCAAAGTTCACATGAAATCATCCTTTCCAAGGACTGCTTTCCAACAAATCTACCTAAATCACTGAAAGCAAGATTGAATAATGTTCAAATTCTACCGTCTAAACTTTAGAGCATACCATCAAGTTTTTGTGGTTGCAAGTGTATGTGCTTCCCAAGGGAGGGAAGGCAGGAGAGGAGGCATAATAAAATAAACTGTTACATCAATAATTTATATCTCCCTTTACGAAAAAAAACCACCAAAACAAAAATATAAAATATATTGATGTAACATATTGCACTGCTTAGAAGTTACAATGAATGGAACTATTTCCTCAATAAGAATAAGTAAATTTTCTTTGAGACAGGAAAAGTTCAAAAGTTATAGTGTTAAATATTAGGGTTAAGGTGCAATTTTAACAATAATGTTTTTTGCTAAGAGCATTTGGCACCATTAAGTTTTGAAAGGTGCAAAATTATACACAAACTTTAAAATACGGAGCAATTTCATCGCTTCTGTTAATAGGTCTAGACGGTCGTTTCTTTTTCTAAGGTGGGTCCAGCTATGTGTCTATCTGTCTGGCTCAGCATAATCCTTTCACTAAAAACATTATACATCACCCTCTTAAATTTTATCTCTCCTCCTTCTCTTTATGTCAATTCCTCCCCCCAACAAATCAGACTCAATTCTCTATCTCTCTCCCCTTTTCAAGTTCATCTCCTCTTCCTCTGGCAACAGCAACTTAGAATTCAAGAACCAAATGACTGTTCTCCATGAGAAGCTTAAGGGGGGAGAGTGTGCACTATTGTATTTGATGCATCTGAGAAGGAGATAGAGGCATCGACACTGGAGGCCATCGACTTTGCGAACAAAGGAGGCAACGCAAGGAAACAAGATGTTATGTGGTCTAACGAGTTGGAAGGCGGCCGACCACATTTTGTTGAGCTTGTTTGACGAGACGAGGGAGAAAAATCAAGGTAATAAGCTTGGTTGATGTAGTTGGAAGGAATGATCAAAGGATAGTTTTTAGAAAGATGGTTAGGCCTCCAATTGTTTGGAATTAATCTGCTTGGACTGCCATAATTCTTGAATTATTTAGCTTTATTCATCAAGCTCCAAGGTACAAAGGACGTGCCAGGTGAGTGGAAAAGGACCTAAACTGTGTTCTTTATTGAAAGAAATTTCCTTCTGTGAAAGAGAGTCCTCTGTTTTGTATTTGGTGTGAGGAAGGCCATTAAAAATTGTTTATGGTTGGGATTTGTTTTGACTGCTTGGCACTTGTTGTTATTTGATAAGAAAGTCGGGAGGGAGACTAGAATTTAAATGAGGTGAAGAGAGGAGAGAGAAAGATGGAGAATAAGAAGAATAAGTATGTCAGGCGAGCGAAGAAAGAGAGAGAGAGAGAGAAGGGTGAGGCAAAGGAAAAGGGAAGGGAAAAGCAAAGGAAATGTGCACAAATGTGGGACCCACTGAACTAAAAGGTGACGGACGTTTAACACAGTTAACGGAATGGTAAAATTGCCCTGTTTTATAAAGATTGTGTATAATTTTGCACCCTTCAAAACTTAATGGTGCTAGATGCTCTTAACAGAAAACTTTATTGTTAAAATTGCACATTAACCCCTAAATATTATCAAACTGAACATCATCCTCTAGAGCTCCTTCTTTGGAACTATCAACTCACTTTCCTAGTAGGTGCCAAGTGCTTTTATGCTGAATTTCTCAGTATATGAAAAGAATGGACACCAATTTGTTCCCTTACGTTTGAAGAAATCCTGACCAAAAACCAAAAAAAGAAGAAGAAGAAGAAATCACTTTTTCCATGATGTTTTCTTCTTTCGTTGTACTTCTTTTTTTTCCATAAAAATATATCCAAGTTCGTATTGCATTAATGATGGAAATAATAACAGTCAAAGAAAAAGGGCCAAAAAGAAATATCAATTCCTAAAAACCAATTAACTGAACTGGTTTGGTTGAATGTCATACCCAAAATTGCAGGTCACCAATCATGAAAATACCCTTTATCCCCTATTGTTGATGACCCAGCCCTTCATTGTTTGGAAGTAAGCAAAGCATAAGACCACTTTACAAGAAATGAAGTCCTCATTAGTCGCTCACTTGATGCAGCATCCACCACTCCTTGCCTAGGCTAGGACGTTCTACAAAATAAAGGATTAATTTCACTACTTATCCATCCAGTCAACGCCTTTCTATGCAAATAGAGTACACTTAATCATGAAAAGCGGCTGAGTTAATAATTCTTAGTCCCATGATTTTATTAAAGGATATCTAGTGTTTATATAGACATAATTGAGGCCACAAGAATGCCCCCAACAAAGATAACTAGGTTAAAATCTATCTAAATCCCTTAAAGGATAAAATAAAATAAATTAAAAACAAATCTGACTTGATAAGGATAAACTAAAGAGATAAAATACTAATAAACAGAATAATAAGTAAATAATAAATAACATGGGACATGCCATTCAACAGTTACAGTGCTAATCAAATAACTCACGTCCCAAGTTTCTAATTTGAAGAACAAAGAAAAGGGGAAAAAATCAAGGAGCTCCAATTATAAGGGAAGGGATGTGCAAACAGGACACAGATGGGCAATATAAAATCCAACATACTCCATTTCGAAAACACAACACAACAAAGCGGCAGCCTCACTTTCAGGAATGAAGAGGGAAAAATATACAAAAGCACAACTATTTCCTACAAAATCATGGAACATTAACTCAAAACAGTACATACATTAACCGCAAATATGCATGAGAGATGTAATCAGGACTGACATGGCTTGATATAAAAATCTAGCTGCACAAAGAATTCTCCAAAAGCTTCAGAAAGATCTTTCTATTCACCAGGAGAACCTATCTTAAAATATCAATTTTCATATTTCTATATCAATATAAGTCCGTCATTCTAACAAAATATTAGCCTCATCCTCGTTATCATTTTTCTGATTAGTTTATTCTTAACATTCGTGATTCAACATCTTCTACACAAAGTATAAGAATGCACATAGATACACCATTATCACACACAATGACATAATTACTGCACACACATGCAGTATATGTACTCTAGCAGTTACAACTAACGAGGCCCAATTGCATATTTATGCTACCTCTGTATAGCAGTGAGAAGGTCAGAGAGGGCCAGAGAATATCAAATATATATAGTCAAACAACAAAGACACAGCGCATTCTTCATATTAGAATTAGCAGCACCAAATAGGCAAATTTATCATCCAATGAGCTTCCAAGAATCAGAAAGAACCACTATGCAGAACCAAATGGAGCATAAACTTGAATCAGAAATCCCTACTCATTTAGAATCTTTCAGGCTTTCACATTAGCATTACCAGCACCTAATATTCACAAAATTCATAGTCATTCACAAGAGATATTTCAGCTAGCAGAACATTAATCGGAAATCATGCATAATAGGATTCAAGAATGATGAATTATCGTTCAGATGAAAAACAAGAGGAGTACCGCTAGAAAGAACAAGAGCAGCGAGCAGCAGCAAAACAAACATATTTTAGATGAAAATCAAAGACTAAAAAGAAACGGATTAAACAGAAATACTATACAATTTAAAACAAAACAAAAAAACAGAGAGAGAGATTGTGAGAAGAATAGTATCAATGGAGCAACGAATTAAAAGAGGACTAGAGACCAGAAAACCACGACGGAGCAATTAAGCAACCCCCGACTACGGACAACGATAGAGGCCACCGCAAAAAGGCTGAAGACAGAGAAGGAACAACGGAGAACGACGATGACGAAAGTCTCCCACGTTAACCCCTCGCAGTCCGGGCGTAGCTTTTCGCCGTTTACCCCATGCGTAATGCGTCCGCGGCTGTCCACTGCCCCTCCGTCCTTGTTTTTTTTTTTTTTTTTTTTTGCCCTTTGCAGGGAAAAAAAAGGGGGGGTTTTCTTAGATAATTGGTTTTATTATTTTCTGAAAATAAAAAGGAAAATTTCCAAAAAAATTACTGTTGAATTTAAAAATTCTCAAACGGCCACCTCAATAAACAAAATTTCAGTTTAGGAGTAGCGTGCCAAATTGAAATTTTTAAATTTGCTAAAATGACTATATTATCTTTTTCCCCCCCAAAAAAAAACCATTAATCACTTTCACAAGCCAGCTAGTTGCTGGAGCTCTAGCATCGACAGCCACTACCAGAGTTTAATGGGTTGCCGATCATTAAAGCTCTAACGGCTAGTTGACGATTAGTCACTAGAGTTTTGGGAATTTTTATCAAGTCTAGTAACGTGATTAATAAGTTCTTTGATGTTATTAACAAGTTTGGTATCGCCATTAACAACATGTTTTCTAGGAAATTTAAAAAAATAACATTTCAAAAAGTAGCATTTTCACAACTCAAGTAACACGATTAACAAGTCATATAACGATATTAACAACTTTCATAATGCCATTAATCACGTGATCTAAGAACTTTTCACCGAAGCTCTGGCAGCAACCATTTTTTTTAGATTTGTTTAAGTCGAGTAATGCGATTAATAAGTTCTTTAACGTTATTAACAAGTTTAGTATTGCCGTTAATAATAAGTTTTCTAGGAGATTTAAAAAGTGGCATTTTTTCAACTTAAGTAACACAGCTAACAAGTCATGTAATAATATTAACAACTATTATAATGCCATTAATCATGTAGGGGGTGTTTGGGAAGCCCAATAAGCACTTTTCTGCAAATCAAGGCAAACTCTTCCACATATTTACTCCGTATACTGCAAAAGCACTTTTAAAACTATGGTTTTGATCTTACCCAAACACTCCCTTGATCTGAAATCCTTTTACACTTTAAGAAATTAGCAATGACATCATAAATGGGCAAATTTTCAAGTCCAATAACGCCATTAACAAGTTCTTTAATGTTGTTAATAAGTTTGATATAGCCGTTAATAATAGGCTTTCCAAGAAATTCAAAAAGTATTACTTTTACAATTTTAGCAATGTCGTTAACAAGTTATATAATGATATTAACAACTCTCGTAATGCTATTAAAAAATTTCCTTATGAAGGTTGATATTTTTAAGGGAAAATTACACACAGGTCTCACAGAAGGCAATTAATTATGAAAAAGTCCCTGAAACTCCCCAAATGCTTCCTAAGTCCCCAGGGACCTTGGGAAAATTAACTTCAATTATGATATCACCTACTTATCCCTGTTAATTTGAGTGTGAATAATTTGCCCACCTTAAACCCTCTGGACCACCTTCTTCGCGTTTCCAGCTTTCCGTTACAGCACAGGTAGCTTCACATCTATTGGCAGCGAGCTTCACATCCATCGGCAACCAGCTTCACTCACATCATTGACGACCTTCATACCCCATCATCGACGACCTTCACACCCCACTGCTAGTGAGCCTCGTGGGTTCCATCATCAATGAGCTTCGCACCTAACCGCCGACGAGCATCTCTCTCTCTCTTGGTATATCATATTGATATTATCTATTACTGGTATATTTAGGTAAGTCGCTTCTCAGTTTCAAAGCAGTAGTTGTTAGCTCAGATGGTATCTTGTTACAATTGAGGCCTGAGGATCCTGACCCATGGAAATGGAGAGGAGTGAAATGCGATCCTAAATCCAAGAGTTATCACTATAATGAGTTTCCATGATGACTTTTCTTGCTAAGTTCATGTTATATTAGTAAATGATTCTCAGATTTGAGGTGCGTTACGGTAGACAAATTTTTCTTAATCTTATATCTAATTTTACTTTCATTAGTGATATTTGAGGAGTTTAGCTCGCCATAAGTTGAGCAGATCTATACCACCTGACCTTGGGAGGCTAAAGCATTTAACTGTTCTGTATGTACTTTTAATTATGTATAATTTTTCCGAGACATTTGATTCTGGTGCTTTACTGCTTGCTGTTGGATATGATTTAATCATAATCTGTGTATGCTGTAGTGCCCTTCACAACAACAATTTCTATGGGGTAATTCCATCTGAATTGGGAAATTGTATTGACTTGCAGAGAATGTATGTATCTTATTTTGTTCCTTTTCCACATCAATTCTCTTACTTGGGAAATTATATATAATTATCTTAGTAGGTGAAGAAATTATGCTAAAGTGATTTAACATCATAACTAAGCACGCAATCCTTGATGATATAGCTAAACATGTTTTCCTATACAATACACAAAATATGAGGGATGAGCCATGTTATTCATGACTTTTGATTAGTGTAGCTTGATAGAGATTTTATATCAATATTTTGATATATTGATTTCACACCGACATTTGCCATAGTATTTTTTCTGTTGGCCTTCTATAGAACTTGACTTTTTAGAAATCAAGTTAATAGGAAATATTAGGTTTTTGTATTGGTTTTGATTGATTCCTATCGAGAATAATTTGAATCTTTCTTGTACAGATTCTTGCAGGGCAATTACCTAAGTGGAGCGATTCCAAATGAACTAGGAAACCTATCACAACTCAAAAGTTTGTGAGTGTAGTATTTTAGTGTAGTTTCTGGTTCATTTCATCCAATTTATGTTGTTATAAGGATGGACAAATCACATTCATTCATTATATTCCTGTATTTTCTAAGGATATATCAAGTAACTCCCTCAGTGGTAATATACCTCCATCACTTAGGAAACTGTATAATCTCAAAAATTTGTAAGATGCCTTGGTTTTCTTTGTTTTTTTTTGTTTTTCACTTTGCTCTTTTTTATTTATATGTTTTGTAGATTTTACTATCAAAGCAAAATTGAATGTTCTTATTGTTGTGGTAATGGTTGATGCTTTAAACCTTCAAGTAATGTTTCAACCAATTTTTTGGTCGGACCAATACCTTGTGATGGTGGCAACATTACTGAATGCACATGTTAGTCATTTAAAAATAACCAAACTCATTTGTACTTAATGCTTTTATCAAGAGACTGAGGATGCCAAAATTAGTAACTTGTAACAAGATTGTTATTTTTAAGGGTTGATTTACGTATTTTCTAATTTCAAGGACTAAAGTTGATTAAACTGCTAGTATGGAACCATGTTATTAATGTACTCTAACATAAGCCAAGGATTGATTTACTTTATCATTCCAAAAACAAATAACCCCTCTTTTAAAGTGACAAGTAGTTGGAAAGTTATAATGTGATGACAGTATTTTTTTTCCTTTTTGCAATTTAACAAAATGACTAAAGAGTAAGAGCATAGATGGACAAAGGCCTAGGAACTTCTCTAGATATATATTATTTATTGAAGAATTTTATGAGAAGAACAAGAAGAAGTTTAAGTCTTTTGAAGAGGGCACTAACCCTGTGAAAGGCTTGGGGGAAGTTAACAGAATAGGAGAGAGAACAATATAGTGAAAAGGCTAAAGAAATGAGAGTCCTACTAAAAGGGAAGAATTATATTGTTCCCTTCCACACACGGTGTGCTCTGGGACAATTTATGGAAGTTTGCAAGCACTTAAAGTAAAGGACAGATAAGATGGAAAGGCTGAAAAGGATTGGTTTTGATAAATTGGTTGAAATATGCTGCTCACAAATTTATAGAGATTTTTGTGGTGAATTGATCCGTGTGTTTGACCCTGTAAGTAAGAAAATATCAATTCGAGGAAAGAGGTATGAAATGGGGTCCGGAGATGTAAATCAATTGATGAGCCTACCATTTAAGGGGCAAGAAATTAAAATGAATGTGGAGACTGAAGATGAAACATTTAAGGAATTAAGGAGTGACTACGAGAAAGTGCCATACAAAATAATAAGAAGATGGTTGATTGAAGGAAAAGAGGATGAAAAGTTTGAATTCCTTTTTGTTATGTATGCATTAGGAGTCCTCTTGTGTCCTAGCTCTAGTGTATGGGTGAGTGATATAAAGTGTTGAGGGTTATGGTGGGGACAAATGATAGTTTAGGATACTATGATTGGAGCAGTTTAGTTTTCAGAGAATTTTGCAATTCAATTGCAGAGTTCAAGAAAGGAAAGAAGAAAGGAAAAGCTAATGGGACGAAAAATGTGGGAGGTTGCTTGTACTTCTTAACGGTAAGTATGGGTATGACTCATTTACTTTGATGTTAGTTGTATTGTCAATGTGCTATGTATGTTGCAATCGGTTGCTCTGTATGTTGTCATTTATTACTCTATGTTGTCATTCGCTGGTATGTATGCTGTCAATTGCTTATGTGTATGTTGTGATTGGCTGGTGTGAAGGTTGTTATTGTCCTGTGTGCAGGTTGTCATTGGCCTCTGCTGGTTTGTCACTTGCTTATGTATAGGTTGTAATTGCTTGCTGTTCTTGCTGTCATTAAGTTTAGCGTAGGTTGTCATTGGCTGCTATGCATATTGTGAATGACACAACTACAGGTTGTGATTGGCTTATGTGTAGGTTGTGACTATATGCTGTGCATGTTGTCATTCGGTTTAGCATGGGTTGTCATTGGCCTCATACTCCACTACCAGAAAAAAGGCTTTTAACGGCTATTATTAAGGGTTTTTCATGACAGTTTTGGAGGCGCAGTGGATACAATCAACGTTGAAAGGTAAATAAAACACGGCGGTCTTACCAAAAACCGCCGTGGAAAATGGAATTTCCACGGTGGTTATTGATAAAACCGCTGTGGAATTCCATTTTCTGCGACTGTCTTTGGCAGAATAGCTGTGGTAAATGTTTTTAACGATGGTTATTTAAAGGGTTAAGGTGTAATTTTAACAATAATGTTTTTTGCTAAGAGCATTTGGCACCATTGAGTTTTGAAAGGTGCAAAATTATACACAAACTTTAAAATACGGAGCAATTTCATCACTTCTGTTACTAGGTCTAGACTGCCGTTTCTTTTTCTGAGTTGGGTCCAACTATGTGTCTGGCTTGGCATAATCCTCTCACTAAACACATTACATATCACCCTCTTAAATTTCATCTCTCCTCCTTCTCTTTATGTCAATTCCTCGCCCCTAACAAATCAGACTCAATTCTCTATCTCTCTCCCCTTTTCAAGTTCATCTCCTCTTCCTCTGGTAACAGCAACTTAGAATTCAAGAACCAAATGACTGTTCTCCATGAGAAGCTTAAGGGGGGGAGAGTGTGTACTATTGTATTTGATGGATCTGAGAAGAGATAGAGGCATCGACATTGGAGGCCATTGACTTTGCGAACAAAGGAGGCAACACAAGGAAATGAGATGTTATGTGGTCTGACAAGTTAGAAGGCGGCCAGCCACATTCTGTTAAGCTTGTTTGACGAGACGAGGGAGAAAAGTCAAGGTAATAAGCTTGGTTGATGTAGTTGGAAGGAATGATCAAAGGATAGTTTTTAGAAAGATGGTTAGGCCTCCAATTGTTTGGAATTAATCTGCTTGGACTGCCATAATTCTTGAATTATTTAGCTTTATTCATCGAGCTCCGAGGTACAAAGGATGTGCCAGGTGAGTGGAAAAGGACCTAAATTGTGTTCTTTATTGAAAGAAATTTCCTTCTATGAAAGAGAGTCCTCTGTTTTGTATTTGGTGTGAGGAAAGCCATTAAAAATTGTTTATGGTTGGGCTTTGTTTTGACTGCTTGGCACTTGTTGTTATTTGATAAGAAAGGCGGGAGGGAGACTAGAGTTTAAATGAGGCGAAGACAGGAGAGAGAAAGATGGAGAATAAGAAGAATAAGTATGTCAGGAGAGGGAAGAAAGAGAGAGAGAGAAAGTTGGAGAGAGAGAAGGGTGAGGCAAAGGAAAAGGGAAGGGAAAAGCAGAGGAAACGTGCACAAATGTGGGACCCACCGAACTAAAAGGTGACGAATGTTTAACACAGTTAATAGAGTGGTAAAATTGCCCTGTTTTTATAAAGATTTTGTATAATTTTGCACCCTTCAAAACTTAATGGTGCTAGATGCTCTTAACGAAAAACTTTATTGTTAAAATTACACTTTAATCTTAAAAAAATATGGATAGGGATAGGAAAGGGGAAAAAAGGTATAGAAAAAGGACAAGAAAATTATAGACACAAATATGGGTGTGGAAAGAAAGGAAAGCAGGAACAAAGTATTTAGGAAAGTGACTATCCTGCAAGAAAAGAACTCAAGTTAGGCAAGTAGCATGAAAAGGAAGGAAAAGGAATAAGAAATAAAAGAAAAAAGGAAAATTGAAGAGAAAGAATAGGAAAGTAGTATGAAAAGGAAAGGAATTCAAAATAGGAAAGTAGAAGTCTTACAACCCAAGCATAAAGATTTAGGAAATTAATTGTGACTTGCATTGGAAGCTCTTTTTTCAAATTAGGAAACTTGCCTTTTATTTTGCAATCTCCAAAACCTGAAAGTCTTTCCTTTTTTTTGGAATTTTTTTCAAGTAATTCTATAGCCTTTTTTTTCTGGACACAACTGCACCTTTTTTTTCCTTTTTTTTGCAGAATTTTTTCTTTTTTTTTTATTTGCTACTCAAAAGATCAAAGCAAGTCAAATAAACATAAACAATGGGTGGGAAGAAGATGAAAAGAAAAAAGACAAAATGGATGGAAATAAGGAAGAAAGGAGGAAGACAGAACAAGGAGAATAGAAACGAAAGGAAAATGGAAGCAGGAAAGAAAAAAAAATGTAAACATAAAAAGATAGAACTTGAAATCTAGCAAACCTTAGCTCTATGCCACTTGATATAAGGGGATGTACGGACCGACTAGAATCAAGAGGAAAGCTAGCCACTTTGATCATCCAAGCTAGGAGTCAAGGTTAGTAGGTTGTCTTAATGATATAAGGGGAGGTAAGGACAAGCTAGAATAAAGTAACGAACAGACGGTTGATCTAAGTAAGACTTTAAGAGAACCTGTCTCTTACAATCCTAGCCATGAAGACACCACAAGGTTGATCAATCTCTTGATACTGTCAAGCAAGCAAAATGAGAAATCGGGAAAGGAGAGAATTTCTTTCCCAAACATGCAAAAACGCCCAAGTAAAATGGCTTTCAGTTGATGGCCCGATTGGTGGAATTTTGGAGAGTGATTCACCGTTCTAGAATCGTCATGTGAAACCGTGAGTCTTTTTGTGTAGACACGCCATATTCAAAGGCAAGTAGAGAGTTTCATTCTCAAGCAAGCAAAATCAGCCAAATAAAATGGCTTATCATTGAAGGCCCGATTTGTGGAATTTTGGAGAGCTATTCACCAATCTAGAATCCTCACGTGAAATCATGAGCTTTTTGTAAATCCGTCCCAAGTTGTGAGGTAAAGGGAGAATTTCTTTCTCAAGCATGCAAAATTGCCCAAATAAAATGGCTTTCAATTGATGGCTCGATTGGTGGAATTTCGGAGAGCTATTCACATGTCTGGAATCCTCATGCAAAATCATGAGTTTTCTTGTAAATCCGTCCCGAATCGTGAGGGGAGGGGAGAATTTCTTTTTTAAGCATGCAAAATCGCTCGAATAAAATGGCTTTCAGTTGATGGCCCGATTGGTGGAATTTTGGATGGCTATTCACCATTCTAGAATCGTCGTGTGAAATCGTGAGTCTCTTTTTGTGAGGGCATGCCAAATCCCGAGGCCAGGAGAGAGTTTCATTCTCAAGCAAGCAAAATCACCCAAATAAAATGGCTTTCAACTGAAGGTCTAATTGGTGGAATTTCGGACGACTTTTTGCCACGCTTGAACCCCACGCGAAATCGTGAGTTTCCTTGTGAATCCATGCCGTGTTCCGAGGAAAGGAGGGAGTTTCTTCCTCAAGAATGCAACATCACTCCAATAAAATGGCTTTCAATTGATGGCCCAATTTCGCTTCCTTGAGAATGAAACTCTCCCCTTGCCTCGGAAGCTGTATCCGGTTAGAGACGGCTATCATTTGTTTCCCAATAATTCTCTGTTGGCTCGTCGTCAATCTCAGATTTCATCCATTAACCGGTTCTGGACCAAGTTGTGGAAATCTAACCCCGCACCTGCGCCTCAAACCATTTGTCTGATGATTAGTGAGAGGCATAGTTCCTACTTCTAACTTGCTCAAACAGCGTCACCTGACCACCTCGGAGGTATGCTTTTTTTTGCTATTCCAATATTGAATCACCTGAACTCCTTTTTCTTTACTGTCATTTTAGTCGAGCATGTTGGTTTAGATTACTGCTTGGCTTCGAGGTTGATTCTCAGTGTCAATGAACTTTGTTTGAGTGGCTTTATTTTTGGTTAGATAATCTTATTGATTCCACTTCACTTGCTACCTTTTTTACCTTTTCAAATGCTGGAATCACTGTGATTTGTCAGAAATTAGATCTGCCATGCAGGGAAGACTTTTCATCCTTCACAAATTATCACAACGGTAATAGCAAGGTCTGTTCAAGCTATTATGGCCCTTGCTACATCCAATGATAGCCTCACATCTCGTCCTCATAGTCCCAACTCATACCCCTTCCAACTGTTACTAACGAGAAATATTGGGGGGAAAGATGAAGTTCGAGCTCACAATTCTCTAATAATAATAGGAGGAATTAACCGCATATAAAATTTGACGTTAGACTTGTTTCCAAACCGAGTTTATGGATAGTACAGCAACATTATCTATTTATACAGTGTCACTTAGGAAAGTCAATATTTGATAATATCAATATTAATTCAATTTATTAATGGCAAGTCATAATTATTAATAAAGCAATGCAGTCAAACTTAATTCCATACCATAGACAATGGGATCTCTAAACAAGGCATGAAAAACTCCATAATTCACACAGTTCCCATGACTGAGATTTTTGACGAAGATGCTTTGGTATCATGACCCACAACATAATTCATGAACATCAGAGTATTTGGTTCCTTATTTACGTCCACTGCTCAAAGGTCTCTGCTAACATAAAGCATGGAAAAAAAAAAAAAAAAGGCTTCTAAAACTGAGAGTCTAAACAATCGGCACGTAATGAGAACTTAGCCTAAATTAAACTAGCAAAACATGAAGAACATATTCCGCATAATT
Organism: Neltuma alba; assembly: GCF_004799145.2. Lineage (NCBI taxonomy): Eukaryota > Viridiplantae > Streptophyta > Magnoliopsida > Fabales > Fabaceae > Neltuma > Neltuma alba. Next base: position 4,682 of record NW_021636918.1, on the reverse strand, counting down.
GTTCTAGACTGATGGATTTTAATTCATCAAATCAAAGCATCTCATATAATATGTTAAAAGCAGTGTAACGTTGTATAGAAGAGACTCTTTATGGAAGCAAAAGTTATTTAATTTATACCAGAGTGTAGGAAGCCCTCTTTAGACATGGAAAGCTCGAGGCCTGACACGGCTGAAAAAAACTATAAATTGGTCAAAAAATCCAAACCACTGTTATTGTCAAGATTCCATTTCTGTGCTACTTGAGACCAAAATAGTCTATACATGAAAGTGACAGCACTATAGGTAAAGAAGGGAAGAGCTCAAATATCCATAGACAACTCCCAAACTTTGATAAGCCGGAGTCAGTACTGTCTCCATGATTCTTTCTGCCAGGAGATAAGTAGATGAGAAAGCAGAGGTATGGAAAAAGAGTCCCACAATAGTCACAGGGCTTACCTTGGTCGCATTTTGATTTCCTACGGATTCCAAGTCCATGATAGGCTGTTCCAGAACTATAGAGCTTCCATTTCTTTAGTCTAATAAAGGAAGATGAAGATGACCCTCACGGATTGACACCCACCCAGATGAAACAAGCGGGAGAATAACAAAAATATTAAGGGGAAAGTGGCTGTGGCATAACTAATGCTGCTTTTTTAAAACAGTAATAATATGTCTCGACCAGGAAGTGATATGGAATGGTTTGGCTTCAGAATTTTAAAAAAAGAAGGACCTTGATAATGGGTTTTTTTGGATTCAGATTGTAGATGAAGAAACCATCAAATACACACATATTCATGTGAAAGGCCTGTTTAACAGCAACTTGTCCATTCCTGCTGATATAATTGGGATGTTCATTTGAGTTTTTCTTTTGTTTTTGCTTCCAGTTGAATCTTATATTTCCTACTTCTCCCCTGTTTTTCCCCTGTTGCGGAGAATGATATCCAAGCATCTCCTACTTCTTGAATATAAAACCAATTATTGCGAAAATCATTAAATAGGAGTACATACGGAATTATTTCATAAAACATTCAAAAATATCGAATGATTTATTATACAAATTAGAAAGAGACCGGATTTAAAAAAGTTGGATATTATAAAATCAACTAATTTTTTAATTTTTTGGGAAAACATGTTTCATCATTTTTTTTAATCAAGGATAACATGTTTCATCATATGCTGTCATATATTAGTAGATTAATGTGTAAATTTGTCCTGAAAGTATTGGTTATTCAAAAGTTTTTTGAGTTAGTTCACCCTAAAGTTTAAAATTGTAGTAATATTGCCCTCTATTATTAAAAATACTGACAGTCAACATCATTATTTTAACAATTAACATATGCTTTTTAATAGTAAAAAACAATATTATAACAACTTTAAATTTTTGGGGCAAATTTGCTGCAAAAAAAAAAATTCAGATACCCAGTGCTCTTGATTAAAAACTTTGCGACAAATTTGCACTTTAATCTTATATTAGTTTACCCTTATTTGTGGTCCTTGTACAGCCTCCTAGCAGCCTCTATTTTTTCAAATGTTCCCGTGCTACTTTTTTTTGGGTAAATTTTATGAGTTACAAAATTCCCTTTTTACTATAAGAACAATACGTAACAACGATTTGGATACTCTTTTACAAAAATGAGAATGGAAAATGAAAACATTTACGCTAACGGTGATATTTTTATGCATCTATAAAGAGGAATTTTATTATATGTAATTAAATGATTTCTTTCAACATCTTCCTACTGGTGTCAAATTTTGTTGAAATATAAATTTAAAATCACTGTAGGGTCCCAAAAAAGCTAATTCTGAAACGAATTTATGAAATCAAAATAATCAAAACGGCAACCAATTATTTTATTACTGTCATGAATATAATAATATCTTGTGGATGTCTATATATCTCTCATTATCTCCAATGTCTCCCATTATCTTTATATCTAACATTATCATTATAATCTAATCAAATGTAGCCTGATCTAGATATTATAAAGCCGTGCCTATAAATAAAGGCAATGTAATATATGAGCACTTAAATGGAATGAAAAATACTCTCTCTTGGATCCTCTCTTCCTCTGTATGATTCTTCTATTTCTTCTTTATTTGTGAAACGTTATCAGCACAAAACTCTAATCAGGTGTGTATAATATATATATTTCTATCCTAGCATAATTTTTAGCATCATTTTTAAATTTTCTAGAGTATCCTTTGCTCTGTTCAAATAAAGATATCTCGAGCATCATATATGGTGTTTCGAAGTATCCGTATCCCTATTCAATTTATCTAGGATAGTCTAAGCTATATATGGAATTAAAAGGATTATCTATCATTGTTTTAAACATCAGGTTCTGTGACTAAGATTGGAAATTATTATTACTTTATTTGTTCACTACAATTTATTACTTTATATTGTTCACTACAATTTGTTTATAACAATTTATTTTTAATATGAATATTATACTTTTTGAATTACTTATCATACAAGAAATTTGTTTTCATTTCTTAGTAACCTGATGTTACTATCTTCAATGAAACTTGAGTCAATATTTCTAAGCATCCCTCGGTGAACTAAAGTTGCTAATTTTGATAGAACCATGAGTTCCAATCAATAATTATGATTGCATATGGCTAATGCTAAAATTGAAAGAATTTGAGGGAGTAATAGTTATAGTATGGTTAGAAGTCATATTCAAGCAAATACCCTATAAATATATTTATTGAAAATAAATGGCAAATCATTGTGAAGCCAAAAAGCAAAACATGGGAATAACCCTAAAAAAATTTAAATGCTAGAAATAAATGGCAAAATCTGTTGTGGACCTAGAAGACCACAATATATGAGGATAGTCACTACTACAAACAAAAAAAAAAACATTTAACGGCGGTTAAAATGAGCTTTTTGTGATAGTTTTGAGAGCAACGTCTATGCTATTGACATAAAATGTAAAGGATTTAACAGCAATTTAAGATCTATTGTGGTATGTGACTTTTCACGACAATATATAAATAACTACCGCAAAAGTTTTTTTTTAAAGTCTATATTTCACCCTATTGATTAGGATGGAACGAGAGAACAAAGCCCCAAAAGAAGGGGTTTGAAAATCAATTAAGCAATAATCTCTTACCAATTGAAAGCATTCTGATGGAGCAAATGTGGATTCTTTCCCGCCGTAATAGTGCCACTTAGCTTCACCTTCAACCACCAGATCAAAGCCACTAAGATTTAATAAAGGTAAAATCAAAGACTCATATCTGATAAAATCAAAGACTCAAATCTGATAAAAATCAGATCTCTTTAAACTCATATTAAACATCATATTTTTAACCAAAAAAATAGTCATATCAAACAACAAAAACTATGAAATCCACAGAAAGATTGGAGGTGAAAAACTCATAAATAAGAATGAAGAGGATGAGGCGATGGCACAGCAACAGTGATAGCACAGTGATAGAAGAACATGGTGGAGATGATAAAAGCAAAGAATAAACATCGACAAAGGTAGGAGGAGGGAGAAAATCGAGCAAGGATAGTAATGGGAGACTATAAGCTCTGACTCTGAAAAGTAAAAACTATCACGCGATGGATTTTAAAATTCTGATAGACTTTTTACGGCAGTTATTTAAATAATTGCCTTTAAAAGTATCCCTATAATTACAAAAATGCCACCATCATATTTTTACAGTGTTTTTTCTAATAACCGTTGTAGATTAGCGTCGTGAAAGCTCTTTTTTGTAGTAGTCATAAACTCTTAGAAAGCTTTAATGCTGACAATAAATATAAATTCAATTGATGTTTGAAGTCTCCCTAAAGGGTTATCATCTAAAGATTTTGATTTTCTATTTTATGGTCAGAAACCATATAACTTTAACTTTTTATCTTATGGCTAGAAGCCATATATATAAAATTAATTCTCTATTTTATTAAATGGCTTGAAGCCATTTATATTTGATATTTTATCCTATTAAATAACTAGAAGTCATTTAGGTATAATTTTTCATTTTATGGCTAAAAGCTATATAAATTTGATTTTTTTATCTTATTAAATGGCTAGAAGCCATATAATTTGGATTTTTTTATTATGCCACAAGTCATATATATTTAATTTTTTTTATTTTATTAAATGGCTAGCAGTCATATAACTTTGGTTTTCTACCTTATAACTAGAAGTCATATATATTTAATTTTTTTGTTATCTTATTAAATAGCTAAAAGCTATATAACTTGGATTTTCTATTTATGGCCAGAAGCATATATATATATTATATATATTTAATTTTCTGTATCTTATTAAATGGCTCACAGCCATATAACTTTAGTTTTCTATCTTATGGCTAGGTTATATAATTTTAAATTTCTATCTTATGGTCAAAAGTCATATATCTTTGATTTTTTTTTATTTGAAACTAAATGGTTAGATACCATGTATCTTTAATTTTTTTTTAAAATTAAATGGCCTCAAGCCATATAGTTTTGATTCTCTAGAAGATCATTATATGATTTGTTTATAAAAAAATATTATGATAATTAGAATTTTATTTGAAGGCTATAAATATTATAACCATAAGACTAATGGCTCAAATGTCTTTTATTATGAGAAACTATTGACTATATAGTGAAGGATGTATTGGTACAAGAGTTTTCTTTTTTTTCTTTTTTCATGTTACATTTATATTTTACTTCTTATTAATATAAATCTTAAATTTATCCT
>NW_021636917.1:0-103807 GCF_004799145.2 Neltuma alba | reverse complement strand
TAACTTACGCTGTCTTTCTATTGCATTTATTGCCTATGGAAGACAGCTATTATAGGTGCTTACGTCCAGATACTAATATTACAACCAAATTGGATGTTAAGTAATTTCGGATAACTTTATATGTTGCTATTGGGTGAACATTGGATAACTCGTATCTATAACTCACGTGTTTCCTATTGCATTTATTGCCTATGAAAGAAACTATTATTGTGCTTGCGCCAGATTACTAATATTAACAACCAAATTGGATGCTGGGGTAATTTAATATCAGATTACTGTATATGTTGCTATTGGATGAACATGTTAGGTTTGTATTTGTACTGAGCATTGAGTTTATTATTTACTTTTCAGTTTTTTTATAGGGTAATGATTCATTGTTTATTTTTGCTAATCTCTGTAAGTAATATACTGTGTGCTACTTTATCAGCTGAATTGAAGAAGAAGAGCACAAAACCTAAAAGACCGTCTATTAAGACTTGTTTGGTAAGAATCACCTGACAGTTTTTCTTAGTGTGGTTCGTTTTCAGCTATACATACATTTTCACAAAGAAATTGCCCAAGGTTAATTATTGTATATGCTTTTTCACAAGAAATATGATATGATAATTATGATAGAGAACATGCCAATTAAAATGGAATGGAACGCTCTTGTTGGAGGGTTTTGCCCTTTTGTCTTTGGAAAGTTTTCATGATCTCCTTGAAATTTAATCATTTGAGAGTAGTTCTCTGTTACTATTATTTTGGGATTCAGATGTTCAGCGTAGTTTCTGTTACTATTATTTTGGTTTAAACAATATTAAAATATTTTACACCATATTTGGGGGAAATGGATATTGATTGGAAAAGGGAACCAAAAAAAAAAAAAAAATAATGCCTGATTATTTGAAATTTGAACTCTAAGAAACTTCTCCCCCTTTTTCCTTTCTTGCTCTCAACATCCTTTCTCAATAAGATGGGAAAATTTCATATATATACTTTCATGAATCACGTTTGAAGAATAATATGATCTGAAGTTTGGGGAAAATGAGTTCAAATATTGGGTTTGTGTTTAGAAGCATACGATTTTCCAAAAGCTTTACTCATAAGATCTTGAATCGAAGATTGAGAACCAGTCTGAGCTAGAGATATTTGAAATATATGTTTCCAGTCCCGTTGAACCTTTTTAGGATTTATATTTGCCTTTAGTGGTTGGGAGATTTGGCTAGTAGCCAGAATCGTCATGCAGCTTCTGGTTCATTAAAATCATTTGAAAGTGCGGATATTTTGTTCCTGCTGATCATCCTAATACAATAATTTAGTGATTTGTTCCTATTGATGACTTTACTGCAAACCAAATATTTGCTTCTCGCTAGAAGCCAATTTCAATCTTCCTTCTGCTTGTCTGTTGTGGGTGCCATGGCATTTCCACCCAGAAGATGTATACATTACCTTACGCGATGTCAATCATATTTAGCACATAATGTTGAAACGTGGGTTACTTAGCATGCTCAAATGTCTGTTTAACTAGCATACTGTTGAAGTTGCTCTGTTCTCCACTAAATATTTGCTGTATGATACAGATGATGAGTCAACAATGGATGCCAAGCAACCAGTCCAAGGGAGCTTCTTAAACCTCCTACCTACTCAACCTGAAGTTCCGGAGAAAAGTGAATCACAATGATCTTAACTAACACTTTGCATGACATTTCTTAGATGGCAATGAAGATACTACCAGGTGCTGGACGGTTACTGATTGTTTTAAATCGTTTTCCTGCATTCTTTTGTTAATTTGGCGTGGATAGTTTTGGGAGTGAAGGCCCCAAAGCTAGTCGATTTAGAGAACAGGGTTTTGGGATGACTGGGTATTTGTCTGTCTGTGCAAAAGGTCTTGGAAAGTATATATATTCATCAAGTTTTAGTTTATATTTTCGTTTTTCATCTTTTTTATCAAGCTTCAATATTGGTGATTAATGTTCAAGTGTCTTTTTTTTTTTTTTTTTGTAATTATGTAACTTCTAAGGTTTTGAGAAGGATGGGCAATTCACACAGACACACGAGTGCTTGCCTTTGTTTATCATGTAGAAATAGTTCAGCATTCTCGTTGATATCTGACTCAACCTACATCAATGAATGTTCAAAACCTGCCTTCAAAGTCTCCCATTCCCATTTTCATCTTTTGTGCTTTCAATTCTTGATTAATGTAATAGATTCCTATAGTATAGTTGTATAGAAGGTGTTGCAACGTCCTTCAAAGTTATCATGATTTTCTACGAGGTATGGGTTTTTGAGGTCAAGCCTGCATTTTGTCCCTATGACGCGGGAGTATATCATGCGCTTCATTGACTGGCAGGTACAAATTGAAGCAAATTTCTATTGTAGGAAGCATTGTTTCCCAAGGTTATTGAGAAAATGCTGCTTGTATGAGTATTTCTGGAGATGATTTATCTAGCTGATTGTACCTTTTCCAAATGTTTTGATTTCACAGGAATGATAAAATTATTGAAAAACAAAATGCCATTTGAATATTTACTGCTTATAGTTTCTACCAGTAACTTTCAGGAAAAAATAGAAACAGTTGAAGAAAGCCAGTTATCTCAGTCTCATCAATGGCGTGATATTCGTGAAGTTAGAATTTTTTTAAAAAAAAGCAGCTTAAATTATATTCGTAATTTTGAATTTAATTGACCAAGTTCATACTCTAGTGTCCCAAAGCACCAATATTTAAAGAAACCAAAATGTGAGTTAGATCATCCTAGTTTACTTCAAGCGAGATTTTATAGTTTATAATGTAAAATACAAACATTATTAAATCATTATTTTAAAGTGGACTCATCCTTTAAGACATGAAATATTTTGAAGTTCAAAAAACTAATGCTTCTGTCCCAATAGATGCTTATTAATTATTCCTACTAGTCTGTATGCTTATTGGTTACTCCTATTAATCTCAGGGCATGTTTGGTTTTTTTTTGAGGTGTTTTTTTAAAAGCATTTTTATGCAAGTTAAAATAAATTTTTTTTACACGTATGTTGTAAATTTATTTTTAAAATTATGATATGATTTTCACTTAAACATCCTCTTAATTACAAAGCAAACTTCATAATTGTTAAGTGTAGCGATTGATATTCTTAAATTTGGAAAAATATATATTTTTTTGATTTTATCCTTTACTAAAATTAATATGTATAAATACTACTTCCGGTTCTAATTTTAAGAATTAGTTGACTAGTTTGAGGAGATTAAAGAAATAAGTTAAGTTTTTTTTTTGATACGTTAAGTTAAATTATTTATTTGTAATAAATAGATATTGTCTTTTCTTAAATATCTTTGCTAATCTAATATATTGGATGGAATTAATATTATTAGAAGGATTACCTTAATAAAAATAGATAAATATGAGAGACAAAATAGATTAAGATTTTATAATTAGGATCAAAATAAAAATTTAAATAAAATGTTATATTAAGTACACGAGATACTAAGTGTTGTCAACGCCTCAACGGATTAGAATTAAAAGGAGGGAGGAAAAAAAAAGGTGAAGTTCTACTTCCGCGCCCCTGGGGGGGGTCAATAGCGGAAATGCCTGGGTGCTGACGTATGTAATTGCGGCCCCTCCGAAAGCGTCACTGAACCCCGGTACGGTTACGAAGCACATCACTCATTCTGTTCATCAGGAGCTGCGGCTGTGGCAGATTGGGATATTCGAATACCGGTGAAGCTCCATCAAGCTTCGTTTTGTCTACATTCTAGGTAAAATTTGTTTCCTTCTTATGGGAATCACTAAAGTCTGAGCGATGGGGTTTTGAGCTGGGAATCTGTTACGGATTTTGATATTTTGCTCTGACAGAATGCTCTAATGCGTGCTTAGTTTAAGTTCGCGGATGTGTAAAAAAGAATGGTCGGTTTGGCCAAAAAGACGAAAGTAGATCACAAGTATCTGAACCAGTGAATTATGCGAACCGCAATAACACGAGTTATTTGTCTTGTTGCGGATTTGAGGGCTTGTTTATGTTAGTTGTTGGATAGATGCATGCAATTACATTAAAAAAGGGATTTTTATATGATCTGCTCAGATGTTAAATTGCTTCTATCTCATTGTGGTACCTAGTGAAAAGTGGCTTTCAACGTTGTGTTGTGAGTTCTTACAAAAGGAATTTCAATGATTCGAGCTCAGTGGTTGGGTCGTCTGTTTGATTACCAAAAAAAATCGTAAGGCTAAATAAGGACTAAAATATAGAAAAGAAGGAAGCAAACATTATCCGACAAGGACACAGAAAGGCTGCTTACCACTTATGTTATAAACCGTGTTCTGATTTTGGTTCCAATGGAACTTTGACGAGATGTCAATAACAGCTTCTTGGTTTGCCATCTTGAAGTTCTCCGACGCTACTCTTCTTGTCAACTGCTGTTTGTGTGTCCTGAAAAGCAGGCAATATGCAGGTAAAATCCTTCACATAGTTCCTGATCGTTGTTTCATATTTTCAGATGTTTAATTTTGTTCAGAACCCTAAAATCTACTCATTACCCAAAAAAAAAAAAAAAGATTCTCTTATCCTTCCCTGGAAAATTGCACCAACTTTTTTAAATGTGTAACCACCCTTACCCCCCAACCAAAAAAGAAATTCTGGCAGCAATCATAGTGATCCGCAAAGATAATAGTTATAGATCTTATTCGCTAATTCCTTAATGATTAAAAAATCTGAAGTGTCTTTTCTTTTATCACGCAGGCCAGTGATAGGTTTAACATCAATTCCCAACTTGAGCACCTCCAAGCTAAATATGTTGGAACTGGGCATGCAGATTTAAATAGATTGTAATTGTTTTAATTTCTTAGATTCTTTTCTTAACTCTTTTTCATAACATTCAATGTGATTTATTGTATCTGTTTCCTGTTTTTTGTTTGCATACAGTGAGTGGGCAGTGAACATTCAACGTGATAGCTATGCTTCATATGTTGGCCACTATCCCATACTGGCATACTTTGCTGTAGCTGAAAATGAATCAATTGGAAGAGAACGCTACAGCTTCATGCAGGTTCTCTATCTTCCTTTCTTCCAAGAGCTTCATAAGTTTAAACTTCCCTTGCATGATAACTGCTCAAAGTACACTTGTTTTGTCTTGCTGCATTTGGCTTATCAAGGTCATCATTTTTTGTTCCAATTTATATTCTGTTAATTTAGATTCATAAGTTGTTCTCATTTATTTGGTTTCCATCATTTCTAAAATATAGCCTAAGAAAATGGGTTTTCAATCTGAAATTCGAAAATGGTGTGGAATTCAATTTTTCTTAGTCTACGTTTGTGTGGCCACTATTCAATGTAGTTCTTGGTTATGTAGAATATAGTTTGTTTATCTTTTTTCTTTGTTATTATCTTTGTTTGGAGGTAACATGTACTTGTAGTTGTAGAACAGTGAATAATGAAAGAGGCAACTAGTATTTGTGTTCTTTTACCTTTTCTTTTCGTTTGAGTTATACAGATAGAACGGTGCATGAAATTGAAATGATAAAATGGTGATGTAAAAGAGAAATGAATGGTACATGATTAGATTCTTTCTTTACCTTTAGATGTTTGTGGTGGGAGAGATAATGATTTGAATGGCCAGATTTTCAGTGTTTTCTCTTTTGAAATATGAAACATAAACTATTGTTTTGTTCTTTAACCTTTTCGTTTCATTTGGGTTATACAGAGAACGGTGCATGAAATTGAAATTATAAAATGGTGATGTAAAAGAGAAATGAATGGGACATGATTATGTTCATTCTTTACCTTTTAGATGTTTGTGGTGGCAGAGATAATGATTTGAATGGCCAGATTTTCAGTGTTTTCTCTTATGAAATATGAAACACAAACTACTGTTTTATTGTTTTTTGGAGCCATTTTACTCCGGTATTCAAGCCAAAAGATGACCTGGTAAGACGTATGAGAATATCCAGGATCTTTACGATTTTACAGAAATTTCCCTGTCTTCCACAGGTTCGCATGCATACATACATGTTGACCTTTTATCTGTGTTATGGGTTTTTATTGAATTGAGTAAAACTATACACTTTCCCATTGTCGCAAGAATGAACTATAATCTGTTTTGAAATTTCTATTAGTGATAGCTGCAGCATCCTATTGCCGTAAAGTGCGGAAGTTTATAAATCTGTGACGTCATCTCATGTTTGTTTTGCATTTCTCACAAACACTGGACTCGATACACTGTGATTTGTTGTTTGAATGGACCCTTAATCTCATTCGTTACTTATAATGATTTTTGATGTTTTATTGTTACCATATAATGTGAGATATTAGATTAAGGCAGGTTCTTTCCTCATACCTATACTTAATGGTTAAGCTGCATTATAAGTTGTGCGGGCTGCTAATGGGCCTGTGCATTCATCTAGTTGCTTTTATGGTTTTATTTATTGACAAGCTCTGTTGTCTGTGCAGAAAATGCTCCTGCCCTGTGGTCTGCCTCCTGAAAGAGAAGAAGATTAAGGATTACCATCTGGATCAATAATACAACTTCCCTTTTGGTCATCAGAAGTGGTAGGCTTTTAAGTGTTTGTTATAGTACTATGTTGTTCAAATTGAGAACAATTATGGATTGTTATGTTTGTATATTAATATGATACTCATTAGAGATTGCTGCATCGTCCTTTAATGCTTGCCGAGTATTTGCTATATATCTTGGAAAATTAGATCATGGAATAATGTTTTTAACTATTCTGGATGTTCTCTTATGAGTTATCATAGGATTGATCCTTAAAAAACCTGTGCTGGCATCTATGCAATCATGATTCTGCATTAAAATGCATTTTATCCTGACCATGGCAAATCAAAAAATAATCACGTCTAGGAAGCATCAACCACTATTTTCTTTGCCCTTTTTATTCTCCATTGTGTGCTTTAGACCCTGCAATTTATCGAGAATTTATGTAATAATTTATATCGTTTGGGAAAATCTACATTATAATCCAGCAGATACTTGAGAGGCAAATGACATTGCTTTTGTGTGGATCAGCCTACTCCTCGGACAAAACCACGTGCGCTAACTAATAAAATTTTTTCTGATGCAAATGAGTTCTCCTTGCATTCTTTCTTGCAAGGGACCATAGCTGTAAGCTTGTAAACTGATAGGGTGCTCCTCCCTGTGATTGATCGAGTTTGAAGGGTAAGTCTCTTGGTTCATAAAAACGTCCATGAAGCTTCGTAATAAACTTATAATTGCTCCAACTCGACATTTTTACTTTCTTTTAGCCGCTGCTTCTGCAACCTCAATGCTGTCTTCTTATCACGTTTCTGTTCTGAAATTTGCGGCGGATAAACTGGACTTTTAAGTAATGGTTTACTCTATATAGAATCATCCATTAGTTGATCTTGCTTCAGCATATTTCCTTGTATCTCATGTTGCTTCTTTGTCATTCAGTTTCAAATCTATCCTCATCATTTAAATCTGTCATAAATCTGCCAAGTCTACGTAACCATTGAATGCCCAATACCAAAATGATATTTTTCCAGTTCCTTGACAAAGAAATCTGCTGAAAGTGTCTGTCAGTTTGTCTTGCACGGTGGCTGCATACAAATGGTGTTTGCCATAATCTGCTCCTTGTTGACCACTGCTACTTTAATGTCCTTAGGATAGTTAAAGCCCTTCACCTTCGTAGCAGTAGGCTGTGTTTCATATCCTGATCAACTTACCAACGTAGCTTTCTCTGATTCTTCCAATATTTTCTTCCGGGATTCCTGGTGACAGATGTCAAAGATGGCCCTTCAAGTCGGTAGAGTCAAGCATTCTGGAACAATGGAAGAAAATACGGCGCTTTTTCAAATCACATCATTCGTGAGATTCTAAAAACTTATCCATGTTTCTTTCTACTTTCAAGACTTGAAGCGATTGTGGGGCCCTATTTTTTTTTTTTTTTTGAAGAAACGAGCAAAATAATTAAGAAATAGGAAGATTAAAAAAAAAAAAAAAAGGGTCGCAGATGCAGCAATGCATGATGATTAATAAACAGATCACCAGTGCTTCTCTCTCTCTCTGTTTTTTTTTTTTTTTGGGTCTTGAACAGATCACCAATGCTAGACAACTGTCTAACAGATCCCCACTAAAATGTTTAGGTGAGGTGATATACCAACCAATTATCTGTTTCTACATAAGCTTGCGATGGCTATATTTCATTCTCGATCCGTGCAACCTGCACCACCGAAACAGGACCATCTTGTCATTTTCTATGCTCTTAGCAATTATTTACATGATACGCTGCAACTGAACCAAAAATTACGAATTTTTTATTCATTATTGACGTTGATATTTTTGGCAAAAGGGTACTCTGAAGAATCATCAAATTGCATTTTAATGTTTGATTTATCATGATTAAATTCATATAACATCAAGGGGGGCAAGAGGGAGACTAGTTTCTTTCTATGATAATGAAATCAAAGGGCAAGTCAAAAGGTAAACTTAATATCTGTATAGACTCCGTATCAATTTATTTATTTTTCTTGACCTCAAGATTCAATATAGCAATTGGAGCTGGAGTGCCGTATACTTTGTGCCAGGCCATGTACGCCCCACCAGGTTTGGTATTGGTTTCCAGGCACACATTTATAAAAGCTAGAATTTCTATTGATTAAGAACTTTAAAACCCAACTCAAAATTAAAAAATAAAAAAAAGAAACTACTTGATTAGCTTAATGAAGAAGTCAATTAGCAGCTCATGAATCAGTATTAGCTAAGCTTAACAAATCAATAACGAAAGATGCGCGTAGTGCAAGTGAGGCTAGGCATAATGCCTAAAGGTATACTAAAAGACAATCTAATCTAATCTAATCTCCTTATTATTTTACGCAAAAACGTAGCTTAGACTTACATCACGGTTCCAACAATAATTCTTCAATTATTTTTTTAAAATATTTAAAAATGAGGAAACAAATTTTTAATATTACATATATATTCATAAAGTTCAATTACTCATAAAGATATTTTGTTTTCTATATTGAAAAATAAGGCTACTTGCAGACAAGATGGTCCGACGATTAATGATCTGTGCTCGTCTTGGGATTTTATTTGGCAGTAATGTCCCACTGTAATTGTAATGCCAACTCCCGTCTTAAATATATCCACTAAATAAACAAAAAAATTATTTTAAATATAAGAATTCAACTTATTGTTTGTCAAATCTATAATTGAGTAATGGGTTAATATCATATTTGTCTCCTAAAATTTAACATCATTTTAATTTTTAGCCTATCAAAATTTGAAACCAATAATTTAAATAAAAAGTTTCGAGAACCCAAAACATTGTTTTGGGGAACCTAAAAACTTTAGATAGACAAAAATAAAATCTAATTTTAAGAACAAAAATCAAAATAAAATCAAATTTTAGGAACTAAATACACTATCAACTATTAAGTAATTTATTTAATCTATCTAAATTAGTTAAGTAACTTTTACATAAGAGATTGCTATGAACATGAGCATACTGTGATTTTGTTAAAATTTTTATGTTTTTATAAGTATATCCATATTATGATAATATTGAATAAAATATGCTAAGCCAATGAACTTATGTTCTGTTATCATGAATAACTACAGGTTCTGCTTTTATAATTAAAAAATAATAATAAAATATAGCAAAGATACCGGGCATTTTCAGCAACAAAATACCACATGAATTATGACCGAAGTAAAACCGAGTGCTTCGTATTTGGCACAAAAGGTTAACGATTGGATTAATTTACCTTCGAAGGGAAAAAAGAATGATTTAACGAATACAGCCAATGAAATTCGGGGCCCGACAAAGTTTCACTGACGGCCGACCCCATATCGGATGATTGATTGATTAGCTTCCCAGTTTAATCGGTATTTTGATTCGATTCGGTGGTATGTGTCAAGCTGGTGGAAATTTCCAGTTTTTAATTAATCTAAACACATTTTTAATGAATCTAAATTGACGGAAAAACCTGTCTGATCTGTTATAAATTTCATATTTTTATATTAAATAATTATATTTGAGTAATTAACCTATCATCATGGTAGCCTAAGAAGAGTTAAAATAATCGTAACGCAAATAATCATTATAATATCGTCGTCGCTCTTTCTTCTGCAGTCATCCACTGTCTGAGCCACATTTTCTTTCTTTCATCTCCTCTTCTCTCCTCCCTCCTCACACCTCCTTTCTTTGATTTTTATCTCCTTACTTTCGTTCTAACATTCGTTACAAAAATTCCCTGAAAAAGCTCTGTTCATCGACACAGATCCGAAGATCAGGTCGAATCTAGACCCATCTCTGGGCGTGAAGATCTGAAGCACTGGATTCCTTTCCGCCTCTCTCGTCTTAGATTCTTTCCCCCGACATGGGATTTACTCTCCAGCCCTATGATTTTCCACCCGAGTCGCACCTAATTTTCTCGCACTCTTCTCAATTTTGTATTATTTTTTTTTTTGGCCTTTTCGCGTTCTCCACTCTAAAGAGGAGGAAAAGGGGCTTCTCTGTGTGACCTTTCGGTTCCTTGAGTTACGGTTGTTTTGTAGATTATCGTTCTTGATCTTATTTAGATGATCAGAAGTTTCTCATTTTGTTCTTTTTGATATATTGGGAATCAAAAGCATGATTTTTGTGTGACTTATTACCACATCGGATCGTTCTGTTAACTTTGGAGCTTGATGGATCTGAAACTGAGCTAGAAATGAAGGTAGATCGCCGATGAGATATTCGGATTAATCGACTTTTTTAACGATTAATGCGTATCGGAGACTTGGTTGCAATCTACTAAGTCACAGGAGATTGTGTCTTGGGTGTATGTTTGGTTGGATTAATGGTCATGGATCACGTTATTGGCGGAAAATTCAAGCTCGGGCGGAAGATTGGGAGTGGGTCGTTTGGCGAGCTTTATCTGGGTATGCGCCTTAACATGTTATCGTAGCTTTTCTGGAATACTTTTTTGCCTAAAATTTTCTGGGACTTTATCTCACGTGGCTTTTTGGTCTTTTTCTTAGGCGTCAATGTGCAGAATGGAGAGGAAGTAGGTGTCAAGCTGGTGAGTGCAGTCTTGAGGCATTCTGTTTAATATTTTCGAACTTGTTGTTTTTTTATCGTGTTTTTTTCAATAGTTCTTGGGCATCTTTGGAAGTTGTAGTCGGTGGTATTATTTTCGAAGTATAACGTTAGACACTTTGGCTAAGTTAGCAGCTAATATTGATAGAACTCCAGTTAGAGAAATATTTGCCGATATAGTGGTACCAGTTACTTTTAGAAGAAACGGAGATATTTTGGGCCTGATAGCTATTAGTATAAGCTTATGTACAAATGTTTTGACATTGTCACTAATTCGGCTTTCTCATAAATCCTCAATACAAGTCCCGGATTTGTACATTGGTAGTTGTTTGGGTATTAGACTGTTTTGGGGAGCGTTAAACTTGGTATAGCACTATAGCTTGTAGGTTCTGCGTTCAGGCTTCTGATTATAGCTATTTTGATAGTGTGTTCCCTACCAAGTTCCAAGTTTTAACTTGTGCTATTGCTGCCCCCTTGTTTCTTTCTCTTCCTTGTTTTTTTCAGGAACCTGTGAAGACCAAGCATCCCCAACTTCATTATGAGTCAAAACTATATATGCTTCTCCAAGGAGGAAGTAAGTTCGTTGCCCTTTACTTTCTGTTCTTTATTCTGCCTTCTCAATTCCTTCTCCTGTGGTTAGTCCTTTTTGTTTAGTCTTATGAAACATCATTAGTAGGTTATGCGCTTATCTGACTAAGGTGTTCAATTTGAACTGAAGCTGGTATACCCCATTTAAAATGGTTTGGAGTTGAGGGAGATTACAATGTCATGGTTATTGACCTTCTTGGACCAAGTTTAGAAGACTTGTTTAACTATTGCAATCGAAAATTCTCTCTAAAAACAGTTCTGATGCTAGCAGATCAACTGGTAAGTATGTTTTTGCTTTCAAGAAGATTGTATTCATTATGGAATGCTGTATTTATGCTCTATTTCTCTTCATTCTTGTTCCCTAGATAAACAGAGTTGAATACATGCATTCCCGAGGTTTTCTTCACCGCGATATAAAACCTGATAACTTTTTAATGGGTTTAGGCCGCAAAGCAAACCAGGTATTTTGTGCTATCCCACAATTTTTTTTTTGAATCGTTTTATCTTCTTGGTTGTTCAGACTAGTTTCATCACTTTTGGTTTTATCGCCCATCAAGTTTCATTTGTGATTTAAGGATTTGCTGAAAATATTAGTCTTTCCTGCAGAAAGAAGGGAGATCTGAAAGTTGAGTTTCTAATGAGCTGTATTGTTAGCTAGGCATAGGGGTGGTTATAAACTACTATAAAAAGAAATGGTTCATGGTTTTTTCTGGGACTCCCCCCAAAAAAAAAAAAATTATTGGGAGGAAACTTTTGGTCTCCCTTAATTTTTCTCTTATTCTAAGAAACACTTGTGTAATGGTTCCTTTGTATCAAGATAATCTAATTAACCTTATTTATTTTATTGAATTCCATGCGTTTCTATTTTTTAAGAAATCATTTTCAGAGTTGGGTCATGACAAGAATTTATTCTTTTATTAGTAGCTTAGTTTTTAGTTGTGTATGTATGGGTTCGCTTATCAAAACAAAGTGGTCTATATTGAAGTTTGAGCTGATTACGTGCCATTCACTGAAATCATTCTTTGTTAATAAAATCGATAATGCACAAAATTTTTTAGATTTTTCTATGGAGTTGATATCTGTAAAGTTTAGAACCAATACTGTGAACTTGCTTAGAGTTTTCGTCAGATGTTGATGGTCTGGAAAGCCCTGTGCTCATCATTTTTTTTTTTTTGGGGGGGGGGGATAATAAAAGTCTATCATCAGTATCTCATTTTCACATTTTCTCCCACATGCATGATGAGAAGTTTTTGTTTTATTTGCTTGGCACTGTTCAACGAAAAGGCAATAAGTTAAATGTGCCCATCGTTATTATGTTGCCTGTGTCATCACTTTTGACTGTTCCTGATGCATTACAGGTGTACGTAATTGATTATGGCCTTGCAAAAAAGTATCGGGATCTCCAAACGCATAAGCACATACCATACAGGTACCATATCCAAGATTGAGATTGATTTGTTTTGTGTAAGTTGGAAATAAGTAGTACTTGATATCTCATTTCTTCGATAAGTCCTTAATTGATTTTTATGCCAGTAGCCTTGTAATAATTTTGGGGGGGGGTTGTATTTTTTTTTTTTGTTTGATTTTCAATGGTACAAGTTCATAGATTTGTTTTCACGCATTTTTACATAATCATTATTGTCCTACACATTCCTATATTCATTCCATGGATGGCCATACTATTCTTACAGGGAAAACAAGAATCTAACCGGAACTGCTCGGTATGCAAGTGTTAACACTCACCTTGGAGTTGGTGAGCAACTGAGGCAATCTGTTACAGCATTTAATCACTATGATTTTCGAACTTGATGTTTCCTAATTGAAAAGGGATTTTCTTAATAAAAACTGTTATCTTATTCTGATTATCCTTGCAGAACAAAGCAGAAGAGATGATTTAGAATCACTTGGATATGTGCTCATGTACTTCTTGAGAGGAAGGTTGGTTGAACGACTTCTGCTTTTGTTATAATCATTCTCCAAGTATTTTCATCACAGATTACCTTTTTTCCTCCCAGTCTCCCTTGGCAAGGCTTGAAAGCTGGCACTAAGAAGCAGAAATATGACAAAATCAGTGAAAAAAAGATGCTTACTCCAATAGAGGTCCTATTACTTTTACTCGCAAGCAGCTTTTTTGCCTAATATCAAGATAATTGGTATACATTTATGTTTGGACAATTAGTGGTTTTCTGCTTGAGCCTGTAAATGCGTCCCTCAACCAACCAGCCCCCCTCCCCTCAAATATGTTTCCTGAAGTATTATAATTATTGTTGCATACATCTGTATGCATTTCAGTACTTAAGTTCATTGTCTTTCATACTCCACTTGCTCTGCTGCAAAGAATTCATTGTCTGAATTTTGATGCAGGTCCTTTGCAAGTCATATCCTTCAGAGTTTACATCTTACTTTCACTACTGCCGATCATTGCGGTTTGATGACAAACCGGATTATGCATACCTTAAGAGACTCTTCCGTGACCTATTTATTAGAGAAGGTTAACTCACATTTGAGCTTTATTGTTCGTTTGTTGAAAGTTCTTGCAAAGCCAGGCCATGACATCGCAAGTGTTGGAATTACAGGTTATCAGTTTGATTATGTATTTGATTGGACTATACTAAAATATCCACAAATTGGATCAAGTTCCAGGTCGCGGGTTAGTACTTTATTGTAGTCTCTATCTTCATCTGTGAAGAGGCAAGAAATATAATTGCACTGCATCCCTATCCTAAATTATTCTTTTTAAAGTATAATTTTTGATCTATTTTCTGCAGCAAAGTGGGAAGCAAGTTATAAACCAAGGACCATCTGCAGAGAGAGTAGAAAGGCCTCTAGGTTTGCTCCTACAGCAAGATCTGAAATAGATTTTGCTCTAAAGTTATTTCCTTCATAGTGCTACTGATAAATGGTTTCAATGTCTTGGTGATCCATATTTTGGTTCTATTATGCTTATTATTACTGCTCTATTCTCATCATCTGGTGTAGGATTTGTTTGAAAATTTGTGGTATTGGCATCTGTTTGAATCATCTAAACTTACAAGCTACAAAGTTCTGTTTCATTTTAGCATTAGTTTCATCTTAAGAAAGTGTTTAGATGAATACAAGAAGAAAGACTTTCAGCTGCTAACACGTATCTTTATGCTTCTAATATGGTTGCACAAGACCCTCGGGAGCGACTCCCAGGTTCAGTTGAAGCATTTGCTAGAAGAAGTGGCTC
Organism: Neltuma alba; assembly: GCF_004799145.2. Classification (NCBI taxonomy): domain Eukaryota; kingdom Viridiplantae; phylum Streptophyta; class Magnoliopsida; order Fabales; family Fabaceae; genus Neltuma; species Neltuma alba. The sequence continues at coordinate 88,987 of NW_021636917.1, read as the reverse complement.
TGGCCTCCTTAGTGATCATTCTAGGCATAGGTCGTCAGATGCGGTGCCCTCATCCAAAGTAGTGGTTAGTGCACTCCTATTTGTAAATCGGCATGTTTATTACTTTGTTTGAGTGTAGCCCCGTCAAAAAAATTTTCCCTTTAGATAGCAAATTGACTGCTTAATTCTTACTTGTTTTATTTTTGTTGTTATTATTATTATTTTTTTAGCATCCTGACTCTGAGAGGGCTCGTAGTTCTTCGCGCACTGGTAGTGCCTCAAAAAGGCCCGTCGTATCAAGCAGTCGACCGAGCTCCTCTGGTGAGCCTAGTGATAGCCGTGCTAGCAGATTAGTGTCAAGCAGTGGCCGGCTATCGACTACTCAAAGGATTCAGCCTGGTTTTGAGTCCAAATCATCATCATTTACTCGTGCTACAACATCAAGAGGTGGCCGTGACGATGCAATAAGGAGCTTTGAGCTTCTGTCAATTGGCACAGGGAAAAGGAAATGAAGATCCGTGTGGTCAGAACTCAGAAGACTCCATACGGTCTCCAGTATTATCTCTTGAATGTTAACACTTGATTACTCTGTACATTTCCATCCCAAGTTGGGTTCATCAACGGCTAAAAGCGCCATGAATTTTTTTGTTGAAGCTTAGACCGGCACATCTTACACCGTCTCCTTCCATGATTATTGCCTCATGGACCCATCTGTGAAGAGACATGTACTGTCTCTTTTGGGAAGTTATTAATATATGAGACTCAACTACTTGTACTAAATACATTCCCTATTTTTCTCTTTTGTCCTGTTAAGAAAAGGAAAAGAAATTGCAAAGCCTAATTAACATGCTTTGCAAGGTTTGTTCCGCCCTCCTGTGCACTACTGGAACCAGACTTTTTTGTTTCATTGTACAAGGAGGGAATGGAATTGCTTTTTCAGTCATATGTAAGTCAAACGTGTCTTGCCAGTCTCTTTTCCGTCTCTGCATATTTGTTTTCCTTCCTGGTAATTGGCGTTTCAAGTTGTCGCTTCCTTCCTCTTCCGTAGTTGTCAAGTACTAGGGAAGATGTTATAGAATTTATAATGACACGTTCCAATTTTTATACACTAATTCTTTTCTTATATGTTTCTTATGTCATTAGAATGATGATTCAGATTTCAAGTGTGCATTGTGTGGAAAAGATATAGTTGGATGACAATCCTAATTAGCTAATTATGTTTTAAAAAATTCTCATAGATAAAAAATAAGTACTCTTTTTTGGATTTGGAAAGAGAGGTAGTTGGCTAATTTAGTAAGTTGGTTATTTATAATAAGCATGTTTTTTTAAATATCCTTGTTAATAATGCATATTAATTATAATAATAGTTGATGAAATATTTAATATATGTAATTATTATAAGGATTATTTTTAAAAAATAGATAAATATGATAAATGAGATGGATTGGTTTTTTATATTTAAATTCAAATTGAATATGAAACTAACTTTTTATGTTGAAGATAAAAGGTGGTATTTGTTTTGTCATTTTCTATTCTTAAACCTTCCAGTTGCTTGTTTTAGTAGGCTGGCCAAAAACAATCTCAATGTTGTATATTTTTCTAGCGCGATAAAAATTTAAAAATTTCCCTGGTAAGGTCCATCCGATGATAGTTTACTCTCGCTGACTCTCTCTCTCTCTCATGAGCTCGACTCTCCAATTTCAGTTGCTACAGTGCGTGCCCATTTGCTACTCTTTCCTCAGTCTCTAGCTGTCTCGCTCTCGCTTTCTTTCCCCAACTTCAGCGTGGCTGCAGCACTCGATTTCCTCTCCTCTCCAGCTCTCCCTGTTAATCGTCGAAAACCCAAAAAAGGGCTTCTCTCATTTTCATCACTTTTCTCCCCTCAAGTCGTATCTTGAACCTCAAATTTTATCCATTTTGCCTTTTTTTTTTTTTTTTTGCTTTCTCCTTGATCATTTCCATTCTCTGATTCTTCCCAATATCGCAATATCTTTCCTCCTCTCTTTTTTGTTTGGTTTCGAATTCTTAATTTCTGGCGCTAAGCTGAATTATTTTGTGGAAGCGCTGGAATGAAGGAAATTCAAGACTATATCCGCTCTCATCCTATTATACATGGTCTCCTATAGTTTTTTCTCCGGGTTGTAGTTGCTAAATTGTGACTAGGTTTTATTAACCCAGGAAAAAGAGTTGAAGGAGAGGAAGACTGCTGGTTGAACTGTGGGGTTTAGGGTTTCTTTTGTTCTTTTGTGGTGGTGATTGAGTTTGGGAAGTGTATGAGTGACGGAATTGATCTGCGATGGATATAGAGGAAACTGAGGATGCGTTGCTGTTGGACCCAGACATGTTGCAGCTTCCAGAGGTGTCACCTTTTGCCCTGAAGTCGAGTCCTAGTATTGCTGAGGAGCTATTCTCACAATGGCTTTCGCTGCCAGATACTAGTCGCCTGGTACATGGTTGAACCGACTGAGCCGGTTTTGTTTTTTTTTAATGATTTTTATTTCCCGATGTTTGCACGCCTGTAGGAGACGGAATAATGCAGATCCTTGTAGAATTTTACCATATTGGTTGCTTGTTAACTTGTTATCTTCTTAAGAATACGGGAGTTTCATTTCGTTAAATCTAAGACTCTGTGGTCTGAGCTGTCCAAAATCTGACAACACCGTTCAGTGTAAAGTAACTAGAAACAATATACTCTTTAGCATAACGATCAGTTGTGATCCCCAATCTATAATTTCATTTCTACTTGATCGCAGTAGTCCTTTTGTCAAGTCACTTTATTCTTCTGAATCATATTGGATATTTTCTTTTACACAGAGTTATGTAATACTGTAACTTATTATCGATGTATTGTGTACAAAGGTCAAGTCTTTGCTTGCTGACGCAAAAGCGGGTGTTCCTTTGAGCGCGCTTGGGAACACAGGTACAAATGCTGTGGCAAGCAATTCATTGCCTTCCATGTTTCCTGCTGGGAGTACACCCCCACTTTCGCCTCGCAGTTCATCTGGCTCCCCACGTACCGTGAAACAGAGAGCTAGTCCTTCTTCATTAGGCTCTCCACTAAAATTAGTCAGTGATCCTGTACGGGAGATCATCCCGCCGGTAATTACTATTCTCTTCTGTTTTTTTCTTCTTTCTTCTAAACCCTGATAAGTTTAAAGTTTGTAGTTCATTGACTGTGCTTTGAATCTTCTTGCAGTTCTATTTTAAAAACGGTCGTCCACCACCAAATGAGGTGAAAGAGCATTTCGTGTTTCAAATTGGTCATCATTTTTATGGTCACGCTGGATGGTCTGCAATTGCATGGTGAGAATGAGAGCATGATATTTTATGAGTTGATCAGTTTTTGAGAACCATGGCAGACCCTTAATTCTCTGGAGAAGTTTTGTTCTTTAATTTTTCCCTGTTGATTTGGCTTCTATTTTTGCAGAATTTAAGTCTGTAACCAAAGAAATCTGCAGCTACCCTCATTTTTTTCCACTGCTCTGTTCAGAAAAATTGATGTCAATTTCACAGGAACGATAACAAGGTATCAATTTCTATTGCATCTGTCTGGATCACTGCATTAGATAAGATTTCTTCCCATGGGAGAAATATATATTAACCGTTTAGAAAAGGGGAATAACAGAAGTATGGTAGATCATCAAGAGACTAAACAATATAGAGTTTAGGTTTATTCGTGATGTGTGCATTAAATTAAGCCCACAACCTTTGTTCACTCTAATATGATGACCACACTAACACATCTTTAACCTTTACTTTAGGTTGTACTAAACATGGCTTTTCTTAACCTACGGGAATGATTTGAGTCCTTAATAATCCAACATCCTTATTGTTTGGGTTCTCTGCCAGTAAGATTAACCTATATGGTTCATAAATGTTTAATATCTCGAAGATTATCTTTAGATCAAGTGGTCAGCAATCTAATTCATGTTTGGAACTTTGGATGTTTTGTAAAATCATTGAGAAAGCTACCTTGATTGATGGTTTGGCTACTTTTTAGGAGGTTTTTGTAAATTGTCTTGGGAAGGCTTTTTAGCCTAAAGTTTGAATTTAATGTCAGAAGCACTTTACACTTTAGCTGGGTCAAATATGACCTTTAGGGTTCCCCTGTAGAATTGAAAGGTTTAATTTCAACAAAAAATGTTACTTATTGGAGATCTCAAATTTTCTGACAAGTTGCTTGGTTGCACCATTTGGCCATTGGATCACTTCCTGTTGAATTAATCCTTTCACTTTATGAAATATTGTAGGGATCAATTTATCGAGTATTGGATTCAGGGTAATATGTTAACTATGGATTTGGCCACACAAATTTATACCATACTGAAGCATCCAGATAGAACATACCTTTCACAGGTTTGCATTATATTAAATATTGTCACTCACCAACTCCTAATGTTCTTGCTATGCGTGATCTCAGTATTATTTACCGATTAAATTCTTGAATGTATGGGATTTGCCCTTATGTCTTCCATTTTGGATGTAGGATGATTTTAAACCTGTCTTGAAGGAACTTTTAGCAACTCATCCAGGGTTGGAATTTTTGCAAAGCACGCCTGAATTTCAGGAAAGATATGGTATTTCCATTTAGTTGCTTAGCAATTTTGTTTTAATTGTCTTAATTTTTTTTTTTTTAATATCTGTGTCCAGAGATCTCTTCATCACATGTTGTCACTTAATGTTTTTGAAAAGGACGTGAAGGTCTTTTACAAAAGTGTTTGCTGTGGTCTGTAAAACCATCCAACTGAAATATGACCTCCTTTATCTCTTTTCTTGGTCCTTGGGGGGGGGGGGGGGGGGTGGGCTGACAATTTTATGGTTACGTTAGTGGGTGGATAATGTGAAAGACAGTTAAATCTACTAACACGATTATTTCATAGTTGCTTTAGTATAAAATTTTGCAATTTGGTCTTTGAAAGTAACGGGTGTGACCTTATAACCAGGCCATGAAGCATGGGGAATGACATTCATATAGTGACATACATGCACTATCAGTACTGTTTTCTTCTCCACTAATATTTATCGTTTTTCTCCAACTTACTGTAAGCTTCATTTCATTGATACTATGTTTTTGTGGTCTCTTAACTTGCTTTCTCCACATCCATGTCTCTGCTTTTCTTGCGGACTACACTGTTTTTAGCAGTGCCTACTTTCTAAACCTCTTAACTAGATGTCTTATTGATTATGGTTTTTTGGGACAATGGTAGTCTTTCCTAGTGATGGAGTGCTGTGTTGGAAGTGCTAATTTCTTAGCACATTGCAGGTCAACATATTAATGAAATTAATCAATATTCATAATTAATGCTTAGTGTTAGTACTTGGTAATAATGACTACAGTTAATCCAATCATATGAAGTTAATTATTATTATTTTTTTATAACTAACAAATGCGATATTATTTTTAACTTTTTCAGGTTTCTCTTTAGCATCTAAAATTCTATTTTTGGAGAATTATGTGAATGCTGAATTTGTTAGATGACTTTGTTGGCATTCTATGCATTATAAACGCTTGTTATAGCACTTATATTATTGATTAGAATACTATATCTTATGGGTATTTATTATTATTTTTAATTGTTAATTTATTGGTTTAAAGTATTTTTCTGTACCAATATTCTTTATTATAATTTTTATATACTGCAACCATACCCATATACCTGGTAATTTAGGCTCACACCTAGTGGAAAAGCGCCCTTTTTTTGGGGGGGGGGGGGGTAGGAAGCTAAACTTAACACACTGAGGTAAAGGGAACAATTGAAAGGAAATCTAGAGAACTTAACTGCAGTTGAACCTCAAACACGTAACCTGGTAGAAAACTCTCCAGCATTGCTAATGAAATTTTTAACTACCGACAATGCTTTAGGCTTTGTTTGGTTCAATGGAAGGAAGGAGAGGGGAGGTTAATTAAAGGGAGGGGAGAGGAGGGGGAGGGAGGTTATGATTTTGTTTGGTTAAGAATATGGATGAGAGGGGATGTTTCTTGTTTGGTTCAGAAGGGAAGGGGAATGAGAGCTAATTATAAAGTGACAAATATGCCCTTATCTCTTTATTTAAATTTTTTTATTGTTTTATTGTAATATTCAAATCAGAATTATTATTTTCTAATTTATGAATCTCAAAAAATTAATCATGTGACACAAAAAATTATATCCATTTTAAATAATGATTTTTATTAATTATGACATCATTTTGTTAATTTCAATATGCTTGTTAAAATTTTATACTTCTAAAAAGTGCGATAAAAATAAAAAATAAAATGGATTGTTGCCCCCACATGCAAAATATTTGTATATATTCATTGTTAGTCTTAGACGCACAAGCTACTTCTCAAAATATTGTTTTGAGAAAGAGGAGGAGGTGAAAAAGGGGGTTTTAGTAAGAAAGGGCAAACTTGTAATATTAAATAATTAGTAATAGTAATGATAATTTAGTCAGAATGACATGTAAAATTTCTCTCCCCTCCAAAAAAACCCCAAATGTGGAGGGGAGTAGAAGGAGAGGAAGGGAGCACTAAAGATAAAAATTTTCTCTCCCCTCCCCTTCATTTTCTGAACCAAACACGCTGAACCCATCCTCCCCCCTCCCCTTAAAAAACCTCTAAGTAAACAGTGTGTTAGTGTCTGCTTATTCTTGATGTGGGAATTAGAGAAAAGCTACATACACTGCCTTTCTGTACAACATACTTACACATCCCAATCCACGGAGGCTTTTAAAATTTTGGGGTACTGACTTGAGAAATTTGACTCAGCAAATTGCCTAAATGGGGACTGGGTTATTTGACAAAAGGTGATGTATGTAGCATGACTCAATTTTCTTTAGACTTATGTCATTGAATTTAGAGTTTGGATCTGCTTCCAGTTGCAATTTCCTCTTGATTTGTATTTTACTCTATTTATGTTTAAAAAAAACGATTTATAAAAAGGGAAAGGGATTGGAATTTAGAATGAATGCTGTATGAATTCATAAATCTGGCTAGGTTTGTCCTTTCGTGTTTTGTCCATCTTTCCCTCCTTTTTTCCTTTTTCATTTTCGCGCCATGGTGTATACAACATATGAATTTTGTAAAGTTAGATGGTTGATTGGAATATGGTAACATTCTAGAGAATTTTTATTCTTAATTATATGCTCCCTCTGGTCCTCTATATAAGCTTCTAATAACTCAATCACGTTTAATGAACTAGCAGTTAAAAATAATAAATACATCAGAAATGCCCCCCCCCCCAACATAAAAAAGAAAAAAATTGCCCTTATTTAAGAGAGTAAATGAGAGAGGCAAGAAATGAAAAAAATGATGAAAGAGAATATATGGGGGGTAATGTTAATGAGAGAGAGGAAGTACTAAATACAGTAAACTAAGGGCAAAATTAGAAGGGGGGGGGGAGTAATAAATGCTTAGACAAACTCAAAAAATGAAGCTTATATTTTCAACTAGACCTCTCTCTAAAAGTGAAGCTTATGTATAGGACTGGAGGGAGTATTTATTTTTGCTAAAGCAAGGGCTACTCATTCTGAACACAAACTCATTATTAAAACCGGAACAAATATGTAATGTTTCAAATTCAAAAATCTATACTAAATAAGGGGGCAACATTTTCCTGAGTTACTTTCTTACTTGACCTATAACGCCCACATTTAATTTGTTGTTATTGGTTTTCGCTTGCAACAAATGGGTGCAGATATAAATGATACAGTTCAGTGCTTGTTTGTGGAGAAATAAATTAGGCTTATATATGCTGATTTCTTAGGTTATTTCTGACTGCTTCATGTTTTGAGATTGAACAGCGGAGACGGTTATATATCGAATTTTCTACTACATGAATCGATCAGGAAACGGCAGGCTTACCCTCAGGGAGTTAAAACGTGGGAACCTAATTGCTGCCATGCAGCATGCGGATGAGGAAGAGGACATTAACAAAATTCTGAGGTAAAACCATTGGCTAAAAATTTGTGAAAACAAACTGAATTTTATATTCTGGAAATTTTCTTCAATTGATTTGAAGCTTGGGCTCCTGTCAAATCATCCCCTTGGTCCTTGTTGAGAAAGTAATAGAGGTCTTAGTTTGGTAATTCTTTCCGTACTTGTATAGAAGAAATAAGAATTTTTTCCTTGTATTCTTTTTAGCCGCAGTGCTTTATGTAAGTTCAATCATGAAGCACTTGACCCCAAATATGTTTGAGGGGTTGCTTGGTTCAATTTATTCACCTTCTCTGCAGCTTGCTAGGAAGTATACTTCTTGGAAAGTTCATAAATTTTACTTCTTTTTTTTTTTTTCATTTTTTAAGTTCCTGGGAAGTCTAAATTTTTTAAAAATAAATATAGTATTTTCTTAGTGATAAGGAGAAAATTTTCCTTTTAATTGAACTTTATTTTATAAATTTTAAGTGTAAGTTTGTAAATATATACTAATGAAGTAAAATATACCTAGCTCTACTCATTAAGTACTACCTCCGTCCTTTATTATAAGATCTAATTTTTTGAATTGGTTGGTCACTTTTTATAAGATCCTCTTGGGTTTGTCTGAACAATAAATGCATTTTTACCCATTTTACCTTTAATTAATATGCTCTCTCTCATTATCTTTTTCCCATACATTCTCTCCCTTTTTTTTTCTCAGTCACACCTACCCACTTATAAATAAGGGCTTTTTTTTTGGGGGGGGGGTTTACATTTCCAAGATATTTATTATTTTTAACTAATTTTAACTGTTTTCTTAAACTACGTGGTATAGTTAAGTGGATTTTTAATAATAAGGGATGGAGGGAGTACTTCTTAAGTGAGGGAAGTGTGAAGCTTGGGGACTTAAGGCTATTAGTGAAGCAATCAAGGAGCATTTCATTACTTCCTGGGAAGTTTCCCTCTCTGTTTACCTCCAACCAAGCAATTACTGAGTCCCATGGTTGATTATTTTTCCATTTTTGTAACTCTTCGGAATTGTAATCTGCGCTTTTTTCCCCTTTATTTTTTTAAAAGTTTATTTAATTCCCTTACTGAATTTCAGGTACTTCTCGTATGAGCATTTTTATGTCATTTACTGCAAATTTTGGGAGCTCGACACAGACCATGACTTTTTTATCGATAAAGAGAACCTTATTAGATATGGAAACCATGCCCTTACCTTCAGGATTGTTGATAGAATTTTTTCCCAGGTTTGTTGGGTCATAGCCAATATGTGAAGTTGAGATTTACCGGGCCCAGATAAGTTTCTTAATCTTAATTTTCTTTTTCTCTTTTTGGTTTTTATCTTGTCTCTCAGGTTCCAAGGAAATTTACCAGTAAACTTGAAGGGAAGATGAGTTATGAAGATTTTGTTTACTTTATACTTGCAGAGGAGGACAAGTCATCAGAACCTAGTTTAGAGTACTGGTACACTTCACCTTCTCAGATACTGGGACCCTTGTATGTAGTATCTTGTAAAAATCTGCTGGCATTTCTCACTTAGGTGATTAGGAAGGCAAATCATATTCTTCTGACATCTTTTAAAGATTTAGTGTGGTGTAGAAGGTAAAAGAAAGAGGATGGAAATTGGAAATCCTTCTTCTTCTTCTTCTTCTTTTTTTTTTGGGGGGGGGTGTTTACTCAATCATCGCTTAAATAAAGAGAAGAAGAGGTGGTCTCATCTTTTGGGTTGCAAAGGTTGTATTTGTTGTGACATGTGACATTCTTATGGGGTACCTGCTTAGATAAATTTTACTACTTATTTGTGGTAGGTACTACTGTAATCCAAAGGGATTAGGTGGAAAAAAATAATTCCAGAATTATCATCAGGAAAAAACATCATGCCAGAATCTGAAGATAACAGTATCTTCAATACAGCAGGGGAGAATCCCCAATGCAAAGATAATTAAATGCATAAAACACGTTCTGCATCCTCACAACTGTTATTTATAAGCAAATACTTAACAGAATCCTGAACTGCTTCATGACTGCAACTAGTGCATAACTGGACGTGAAATCAATAGAACATCCTATGAACTACCGCGTAACTACTCCTTCCTACAGAATAAGGAATTGAACGAGGAACACAAGATAACTTCCCTTCACTGCCATCTGTTTTACTACTGTTTCATCCACTTGCCCACTACTCTCCTCTATCCTTGCCCTCTTCTTCCTTCTACTGTAAATGACAGGGATGTGGGCCTCTATCACTTTGCCGGATGAATTTATTTATTAGACAAGTGCTGTTGTTGGGATGTGGGAAGAGTTAGGACTTGAGAGATTGGGTACATGAAGCATAGACCTACCATAACATAAATTATGAGACTTTCAGCATCAGAACTTCAACATTTCTTTATTTATTGGAGCTTGATTTGCATATGATCTGAAGTTCCTATATTTTGAATCGATTTCATGAGGATATATTTTCAGAATTTCCCTCACGGAATTTTTCATCACTTCCCCTTCCCATAAGAATTGCAGCCTCTTTAAATAGAAATTAATTTACACTTCTTTTGTCGTAATAGGTTCAAATGCATTGATTTGGATGGGAATGGAATACTTACCCCAAATGAACTGCTGTTCTTTTATGAGGAGCAGTTGCATCGAATGGAATGCATGGCCCAGGAGCCAGTGCTTTTTGAAGACATATTATGTCAGATAGTTGATATGATTGGACCGGAGGTCTTTCCTTTGTCTTGTTCATCTTTGGTTTTGCCCCCATTTGCGTCTGTTTTCATCCTTCTGCAGAAGGGCTAGTGCTAACAAAACATTTATGCAGAACGAGGGATACATCACATTAAAAGATGTGAAAGCCAGCAAGCTTTCTGGGAATGTTTTCAATATCCTTTTCAACCTCAACAAGTTCATTGCTTTTGAAACACGTGATCCATTCCTCATACGTCAGGTAAAAGCTAGCTTTTAGATCCTAATCCATTCTCAATGCTAGGCTTTCTTTTGGTACAGTTAGCTTTTGAATTCTGATTATATGGTGGGTATTTTGTAAGGAACGCGAGGATCCAACTTTGACAGAGTGGGATCGTTTTGCACACAGAGAGTATATTAGGCTTTCTATGGAAGAAGATGGTGAAGATGCCTCAAATGCTAGTGGAGATGTCTGGGACGAATCACTTGAGGCTCCATTCTGATTTTTTTGGGTAAGTTGAGTGTATTCATTTCGTTGATAGCTCTTGCAACTGGATGCTTATGTATGTTGGTGTCATTTGTGATGGCATCAATGTTGGGTGATTTACATGAATAGTTGGACTAAGATCTAGGTTGATATATCGACATGTTGAAGCAGTAGTGACAACTCAATTTCTTTGTTAAGTTATACATACCATTTAATGGGATATAGGTTTGATACCAGGGGGTAAGAGTTCACCTTAGCCATTCATTTGCAATTAAACGGATGCTTCAGATTGCATGGATCAACACATGAATTCTATGCACCCTTATGTAGAAAAGATCTCTTCATCCTTGATATATTGAAACACAGACGTATCAAGCCTAAGTTTTTTTGTTTTTTAAAAAAAAAAAAATCGCACACATTTTCATGTTCAAATTTTAGATCAGAAGAAATCTTTGCATCAGAATGTCTAGAGAGAAGTTATGCTATTTCTTGAGTTCGATTTACATTTCATCTGATATAACTGCAGACGCATCAGTGGCTATGAATTCTTCAAGAGTCTGTAGCATAAACGGTATTACATTTGGAGAGGCCTGCTGCAGACATACCGAGCTCCTGTAATTGTTCTATATAGAGGGGTCCCTATGACTTTTAAGTAGAAGGAAAAAGCAGCAGGTTGGTTATAGTACCTCAGGAAGAAGACAGGCACGCTTCTACTTGGATTTATTTTTGTCCATATACATTTTTCTTAGACTAATCCAAATCAAATTAATTTTCTGTAAAAAATTATAGCTGGAGTTTTTCCTCTGTTGTCATGGTCGTCATTGTATTTTTTTTTTTCCTTCACAAATTCCATTGCATTTTTTGTATTTTAAGTATGTTCCCTTTATTAAGTACATAGTGAGGAGAGAACATGAGAAGTTTATTTTCCGGGTATAAAGGGGTATTTCTTCATAATATTTTTTATTTATTGTTTTTCTCTACCTGATTTTACATAATATTTAGTGGTATAGTTTTCTGTCTTCATAAACGATGAAGGGGGTAATGTCAATCTTGGACATGCATTTGTAGCACGATAGCTGATGAAAACAAATAACCGTAGCCATTTTTAGGGGGCGAGAAGTTCTATATGCATCATGTAGTTATTAATGCACATCCTCATAATTGATTTGCTTTTTTTTTTTTCTTCTTCCCCCAACAACTTTCTCCCACTAGATGGGACCTCATAACTCATGTCAAGTCCTGATAAAAGAAAAGGGCTGTGCTACAATTAACATAATATTTTGTCAGATCTTCTATGATATGAGTTCATGACAAAAAAATTTGTTTTCATTTTTATATTTAATTTTTTCAGAAGGTTTCTTTTGTGCTATGCGATGGGTGATATAGACGGAAAAAATTTAAAGGTTGTCAAAGATTGTATTTATATTTTTTATATTTAAATTATGTTGAAATTGTAGAAAAAAGAGTAGAGGCACAAAAGGGTGTGCTAGATCCAATCAAAATGTTTAGCGAAATAACGAAAAGACACAAAAAAAAAAGTCTAAAAACAGTATCTCATTCATAATTTATAACTAACGGAATTTTCTGCAACTTTCTATATTTTTAAGTGATGGCAAATTGTGCTGGCTTGTCTTGGCCGTGGATAATTTGAAGTTGAGAAATTAATATGACGCAAGTGTTTATTGGTATTTTTACATAAGTGAAAGGAAATTTTTTTCACATATTTATTTTATATTTCATAAATTATAATTAGTATAAACTATTTAAAACAAGCTCGATATAAACTTGGACATAGACCATGAAACGTAACTTTGAATGACAGGTTTTTCAATTAAAACACTGATGAATACATATTAATTTTTTTTATACTAAATTATAGTTCACTTAGAAAATCTCTATTTGTAATATAAACATAAAAAAAAGTGGGTTTTTTTTCTAACAAAAAATTTATAGAAGTACAAAAAGTTAAGCATATTTCCTTTTCCCGCTTTAATGTTTTTTTTTTTTTTTACCAGCCTTTTCCCGCTTTAATGTTGTAGAGATATGATATGATATTATGTAATTATGATTAGGATATGATATGATATGATATTATCATAATGAGCCATTAATGCAAAGGCTCCTCCCACTTGTATATATATGTGCATATTCTGAGCAATGAAATACAAGAGAATTATTTTCCATATTATTCTGTATTCTACATGGTATCAGAGCGTGAGATTCTTTTTTTGGTGGTAATTTTCGGTTGCTACAGTACCAACATTACCGTGTGAGCTTGTAACCCCCGGCGTGGTGCACTGTTCATCAAGTTTTCGGGGACTGTTCACTCCGGCGTCCGTACGGTTCCGTACGGTTCATCATTTTTTGTGCAATTCGGTTCTGTTTGCAGCTCCCTGTGTAGCTGTTGGTCTTTTCACTACTTAGGTATTCATTAGGTGATTCAGGTATCGTGCTTTGTGTCCCTATGTGACACTCTTTCGCATTCCTTTTGGTTAGTGCACTTCATCTATGGCTGAAATTAAATCTGTCTCGGAGCTTGTCCCAACTGTTACTAAAATTACTGATCATAAGTTGACTTGGGTAAATTATTTGGATTGGAGTAAAACAATTCGTCTCTATCTGCGAAGCATTGAGAAGGAAGACCATCTGACCGATGATCCTCCAACAACTGATTCAAAAAGGGCCTGGTTGCGGGATGATGCACGGCTATTTTTCCAGATCCGTAATTCCATTGACAGTGAGATTATTCCTTCTATTAATCACAGTGAATTGGTTAAGGAACTAATGGATTATTTAGATTTTTTGTATTCAGGAAAGGAAAATATCTCTCGTGTTTACGAGGTCTGCAAAGCTTTCTATCGTTCTGAGAAACAGGATCGCCCTCTCAAAGCCTACTTTATGGACTTTAAGAGGATGTATGAAGAGCTGAATGTGTTAATGCCGCTTACTGCTGATTTAAAGGTTCAGCATAAGCAATGGGAGCAAATGGCTATTATGAGCTTTCTTACTGGTCTCCCACCTGAGTACGACACAGTTCGCTCTCAAATCTTATCCGGATATGAGATTTCTGACCTTCAAGATGTGTTTTCCAGAGTAATGAAGCTGAGAATCTCTTGCCACCAGCTGCTAGTATTCCTACAAGTGCCTTGCTCAGTAAGGGCACCTATGAGACTCGTAGTCCCAGTGATAACCGCGGGGGGCCTACCCGTGGTGGTTCGAAGCAAGGGAGAGCCCCTTCTGACTCCAGTGGGGTAGTGTGTTATTACTGCAAAGAACCAGGGCATACAAAACGCACATGTCGAAAACTTTAGAATAAACAGCAACGAAATAACTTTGCCCACGTGGCTACACAAGCCAGTGACACAGTCACGATCTCTGCCGCTGAGTATGCCCAGTTAAAATCTGCTACGCCGTCTGTGAGTGCCGCGGCTACAACAGGCAATAATGCTACTGCCCTTGCTTCTTCTTCCTCAAAGTGGATCATAGATTCCGGGGCTACTGATCATATGACAGGTAACTGCCATCTCTTCTCCTCTTATAATGCTTTTGCTAATCCGTCAAATGTTTCCATCGCTGATGGTTCCCAGTCTCAGGTTCTCGGTTCTGGCACTGTTAATCCCACTCCCTCTATCTGTTTGTCATCTGTGCTAAATGTCCCTAAACTTGCTTTCAATCTCCTATCTCCCAGTAAACTCACCCGTCAACTAAACTGTTGGGTCTCACTTTTTCCTTCTCATTGCTTGATACAGGATCTTTTGACGAGGCGGATTATTGGTAGAGGTTATGAATCTGGCGGGCACTATATATTGGATGATCGGGTGTCTCATGCGGTGGCTTGCGCTAGCAGTCATTCTCCCTTTGAAATTCATTGTCGATTGGGTCATTTGTCTTTATCTTCTCTCAAGAGAGTTTATCCTGAATTTCAGCATTTGTCGTTTTTAGATTGTGAGTCATGTCAGTTTGCCAAGCATCATCGTCTTCCCTTAGTGTCTCGTGTCAATAAACGGGTTTCATCCCCTTTTGAGTTAGTCCATTCTGATGTTTGGGGTCCTTGTCCTGTAGAGTCCAAAGCAGGGTTTAAATACTTTGTTACATTTGTTGATGATTATTCCCGAACAACTTGGTTATATTTAATGAAACATCGTTCTGAATTGTTTTCCCATTTTTGTGCCTTTTGTGCCGAGATTAAAACTCAATTTAATGTTTCTATTCGCACCTTACGAAGTGATAATACTAAAGAATATCTCTCTGCTTCGTTCCAATCTTACATGCTTCAAAATGGTATACTTCATCAATCGTCTTGTGTTGATACACTAGCTCAAAATGGTGTTGCCGAAAGGAAAAATTGCCGCCTACTTGAAGTGACACGTGCACTTTTGTTTCAAATGCAGGTTCCTAAACCATTTTGGGCTGACGCGGTCTCCACTGCATGCTTTCTTATTAATCGAATGCCTTCCTCTGTTCTTGATGGTAACTCTCCTTTTTCTACCCTCTTTCCTTCTAAGCCTTTGTTCCCTATTGCTCCTAAGATATTTGGGTGTGTCTGTTTTGTGCGGAATGTACGTCCATATATTTCAAAGTTAGACCCCAAGTCTCTTAAATGTGTCTTCCTTGGATACTCCCGGGTCCAAAAAGGTTATCGTTGTTTCTCACCTACTCTCAATCGTTATTTAGTATTTGCAGATGTCACCTTTCAGGAGTCCACACCATATTTCTTGTGTTCTTCCCCACCTGCTCCACCTGCGAAGGAGGATGACATTCTATTGTACTCTGTCACTTCACCATCACCGTCATCGCAAGCACCCGCTCCCGCACCCGTTCAACCATTTGATCATGTGTATGCACGATGGTCAAAGGAGATTACTACCGCCACGCCGGCTTCTATTCCTCCCTTGTCTGCTTCGCCATCAGATCCTGAGTTGAGCACCACTGAGCCTCGTTTTGACCCTAATCCTGAGACACCTCCTGTTCCAGACCCGGATGCCTCTCTTGATCTACCCATTGCCCTTCGCAAAGGTAAATGTACTTGTGCCCATCCTATTTCATCTTTTGTTTCCTATGACCACTTATCTCCTGTGTCCAATTCCTTTGTTGCCTCCCTAGATACTATCTCTATGCCCAGAACTATTCGTGAAGCCTTGGCCCACTCGGGTTGGCGTGCTGCAATGGAAGAGGAGATGGCAGCCCTTGATCGGGCAAATACATGGACTCTGGTCAATTTACCGGCAGGTAAAAAGGCCATTGGATGTAAATGGGTGTTAACTCCGAAAACTAAGGCTGATGGCACACTTGATCGCCTTAAGGCTTGCCTTGTGGCTAAAGGTTATGCACAGACCTATGGCATTGACTATTCTGAAACCTTTTCTCCTGTTGCTAAGCTCCCATCTGTTCGTCTGTTCATCTCTCTGGCTGCTACTTATGATTGGGATTTACATCAGTTAGACATTAAAAATGCCTTCTTGCATGGGGATCTCCATGAAGAGGTCTATATGGAGCAACCACCTGGGTTCGTTGCTCAGGGAGAGTGTGGGAAAGTATGTCGCCTTAAGAGGTCCTTGTATGGTTTGAAGCAAAGTCCTTGTGCATGGTTTGACCGGTTCAGCACTGTTGTACAGAAATTTGGCATGAGTCAAAGCAAGTGCGATCATTCTGTATTTTATCAGAGAACAGCGGCTGGCATGATTCTCTTGGTGGTATATGTAGATGACATTGTGATCACAGGCAGTAATGATTCAGGCATCTCGTCCCTCAAGTCCTTTCTTAATTCCCACTTTCAGACGAAGGATCTGGGCTCTCTGACATACTTTCTAGGTATTGAAGTTATGAGAAGCAAGAAGGGCGTATTACTGACACAGCGCAAATATGTCCTTGACCTACTAAAGGAAACTGGGAAGTTGGGAGCAGCACCGACTAATTTCCCTATGGTTCACAACCCACTCCTTGACGCTGATGGGAGCATACCGCCTGATGACTCTCTTGATGATGAGAAACGGATGCTTAAGGCTCAAAAGAGCAAACCATTTGAGAATCCTGAGAGGTACAGGAGAATGATTGGCAAGTTAAACTATCTCACTGTAACTCGTCCGGATATTACTTATTCACTTAGTGTACTAAGCCAGTTCATGGCATCCCCGACTGTCAGACAGTGGGAAGCCTTGGAACACGTGTTACATTATTTGAAGGGATGTCCAGGTCGTGGGATATTATACAAAAATCATGGTCATACAGACATTGAGTGCTTCTGTGATGCGGATCATGGTGGATCAAAGGCCACGAGACGGTCTACTACAGGATACTGTGTCTTTGTGGGCGGGAATCTGGTATCCTGGAAAAGCAAGAAACAAAATGTGGTGTCCCGATCGAGCGCAGAGGCAGAATACCGGGCTATGGCACAGTCTGTATGTGAAATAATCTGGATATATCAGTTACTGACGGAGGTTGGCCTCAAAACTACTTTGCCAGCAAAGTTGTGGTGTGACAATAAGGCTGCCCTACATATAGCCTCTAATTCTGTGTTCCATGAACGTACCAAACATATTGAGATTGATTATCACTTTATCAGAGACAAGCTTAAAGAGAACTTCATCTCTACTGGATATGTTCGCTCTAGTGATCAATTAGGGGATCTTTTGACTAAGGCTCTAAATGAGACTCGTGTTGACTATCTGTGTAACAAGTTGGGCATGATTAACATCTATGCTCCAACTTAAGGGGGAGTGTAGAGATATGATATGATATTATGTAATTATGATTAGGATATGATATGATATGATATTATCATAATGAGCTATTAATGCAAAGGCTCCTCCCACTTGTATATATATGTGCATATTCTAAGCAATGAAATACAAGAGAATTATTTTCCATATTATTCTATATTCTACATGGATGCATGAGGACTTTGCTTCAAACCATACAAGGACCTCTTAAGGCGACATACTTTCCCACAAATGTGAACCTTTATTACATCCAGTGATTTATATTTTAGACATATAGACCACGAAACATAACTTTGAATAACAGGTTTTTCAATTAAAACATTGATGAGTGCATATTAATTTTTTATACCAAATTATAGTTCAATTAGAAAATATCCATCTCCCTAAAAAAATTACTATCTGTAATCTAAACATTAAAAAATGTGTTTTTTTCTAACAAAAAAAATTATAGAAGTACAAAAAGTTAAGCATATTTCCTTTTCCCGCTTTAATGTGAACCTTTATTACATTAAGTGATTTATATTTTAGACGTGACATGAGCCACGTCTTGGCCATCCTAGCCACGCGATGGTCTTTTGAACTCCAAATCTTAGCAATAAAAAGGTCGGTGTTTAGTTAGGTCATGGCATAACATAACAAAAACAAGAATATTACGAAGGACTAGTATCAAATTTATAAATTAATTAAAAAAAATTTTAAGTTTATCACTTAGACACCTACATAATACTACCTCCGGGCCTAATTATAAGAGCCAGTTGATTACTTTGAGGAGATTAAAGAAGTAAGTTGAGTTAGTTATTTGTCATAGATAGGTGTTGTATTTTCTAAAATATCCTTGTTAATTAAGTGTAATGACTAGAACTCTTATTATTAGAAGGGCTACTTTAGGAAAAAAAATATATAAATATGAGAGACAAAGTGGATTGAGGTCTTATATTTAAGATCAAAATAAAAGTCAAATAGGGTCTTATATTAAAGACCGGAGGTAGTAAAAATTTATTGATCAAATTATCAGTATTGACCGTTTTTGTAAATTTATAACTAAAAATATTTAGTACATTAGTTATCACTTTGTTAGTTAAATAAAAGGGGGAAAACACTAATATACACATGCATATAAGTATACTTATATGTATAAATAAAATGGGGACAGTTTTGCCGAAAGAGCTCTTTTGGCTCAATCGACCCTAGCTCAGCTTACAAAGCCACTCCCAATTTTAGAGTTCAGAAGCACCACCGGATCCTACTGTAGCAGAATCCGATCAAAGCGTTGCACACTGGTACGTGACTCTTCATTTCCTCATCTTCCGTTGTTTCGGCTATCTTTCGTCAAAACTGAGTCATAGAGTTCAAATTTGTGCCCTAGATCATAATCAATGTGAGATTTGAGCTTCGAAGTTGAAAGAGAGGGTTTGAGGTGGCCGCTTGTGTGGTTGATTTTCGCATAGAATGCGATCGAACCTATTTGCATTCGCGGAGGAGTGGAAGTAGAGATAGAGGAGAGAGAAGTTTAAATAGAGGGTGAGACTGGCAAGAAAGGGGCTCCTTGTGGTTTTAATTTTGTTCATCGGATTTAATAAATTCTTTGATTGATACCATTATGGTTTCCAATCCCTCCAATTTTCGCAAAGCTACAAAATGTTCAAGATATCCTATGACCATTGGAGAAGTTGGAATTCTGGTTTTTTTTTTTTTTAAAGCCGAGTGTTTTATCTCAAATGTACTGATCACGACTGGTTGTGTTGGGCTAGGATAATGATGGGTTTTCTTAACAATGTTCAGTCTGTGCTTTTGTAATGGTGACCTGAGTGTTCGGTATTTTCATTTTTGAAAAGGCTAAACCTTAATGGCTATTGTTTGATGATGCTTTAAGTGTTTTCAATGTTTTATTTTTTTCCCCTCTTTAAAACAAGTTTTATTTTGGATAAGTAGATAATGAAGTGTATACAGATCTCGATGTGTCCATTTATTCAGTTACAGAGCCTTGTCTGATTAGAGATTGTATTTTTCAGAAATTTGAATGCGCAATCCAGTCTGCTTACTGATTCATTGTTTATATAGCAATGCTTTTGAATCATATGGTTAAATTAATGGTTGGTAACTGGGGCTGAATCCTGTAGCCAATTTGAGTATACTGCTTTTGGTTAATAGGAATTATAATCTGGTCACTGTCAGCTCCCAACATTAACCCTTAATGTTTTGCTGACAATAGAAATTTCTGTGAGGAAACCATGAAGAGCATTCTGTCTCTCCAGAGGACATCCCTAGTCCGACATCATAGTGAGAAGTGCGGTGTTGGTTACAGATTATTTAGCACTCAGGGTGCTTCTACTACTGGTACTCCTCAGGCTGCGCCGCCGCCACCGCCACCGCCACCGCCTCCACCTCCAGAGAAAACCCATTTTGGCGGCCTTAAAGATGAGGACCGGATTTTTACCAACTTATATGGGTTACATGATCCTTTTCTCAAAGGTGCCATGAAACGGGGTGATTGGCATCGAACTAAAGATCTGGTACTTAAGGGGACTGATTGGATTGTAAATGAAGTAAAGAAGTCCGGCCTTCGTGGACGTGGTGGTGCTGGTTTCCCTTCTGGCCTCAAATGGTCATTCATGCCAAAAGCATCTGATGGGCGTCCTTCCTATCTTGTTGTCAATGCTGATGAAAGTGAACCTGGGACTTGCAAAGACAGGGAAATTATGCGGCATGACCCGCATAAATTGTTAGAAGGATGCTTGATTGCTGGAGTGGGAATGCGGGCTAGTGCTGCTTATATTTATATAAGGGGTGAATATGTAAATGAGCGGAAAAACCTGGAAAAGGCTAGGAAAGAGGCTTATGCAGCTGGTTTATTGGGTAAAAATGCCTGTGGCTCAGGCTATGATTTTGATGTGCATATCCACTATGGTGCTGGTGCTTACATTTGTGGTGAGGAAACAGCACTTCTGGAAAGTCTTGAAGGGAAACAAGGTAAACCAAGATTAAAGCCACCTTTCCCCGCCAATGCAGGGTTGTATGGTTGTCCTACCACTGTGACAAATGTGGAGACAGTGGCTGTTTCTCCTACTATTTTAAGACGTGGGCCAGAATGGTTTGCCAGTTTTGGCAGGAAGAATAATTCCGGGACAAAATTATTTTGTGTGTCTGGGCACGTGAACAAGCCTTGCACTGTTGAGGAGGAAATGAGTATTCCCCTGAAGGAGTTGATAGAGAGGCACTGCGGAGGTGTTAGAGGAGGGTGGGATAATTTGCTCGCAGTAATTCCAGGAGGATCATCTGTTCCTCTAATTCCCAAGCATATATGTGATGATGTTTTAATGGATTATGATGCACTCAAAGCTGTCCAGTCAGGGTTGGGTACTGCAGCCGTGATTGTGATGGATAAGTCAACTGATGTTGTGGACGCCATTGCAAGGCTTTCTTACTTCTACAAACATGAAAGTTGTGGCCAGTGCACACCATGCAGAGAGGGAACTGGATGGCTCTGGATGATCATGGAAAGATTGAAAATTGGGAATGCAAAGCTAGAAGAAATTGATATGCTTCAGGAGGTGACAAAGCAAATTGAAGGACACACAATTTGTGCCTTGGGTGATGCTGCTGCTTGGCCAGTGCAGGGTCTTATCAGGCATTTTAGACCAGAGCTTGAGAGAAGAATTAAAGAACGTGCAGAGAGGGAGTTGCTGGAGGCTGCTGCTTAGACTTTGTACCAAGGTTGTTTCTTGGATCTCTCTTTCTAATTACTTTTTTTTTTTTTTGTGACACTCTTTCTAGTTACTTTATAAAAGTTTTCATCTTTTCTAATTTTGTTATGATTGAGTCTGAAAGCAGTGTAAAAGTGAAGGGGGGGGGTTCATAATTATATAAATAACTTCTTTTATTTTTCAGACAATAATTAAATTTCAATTCTTTGATCTGGCACAAAATGTTAATGGATACTTTTGCTGCCTATACTGTTGTGGAATGATGTGCCTTTGGTTTTAATCAAGTCTAAATAAAATTTTGGTTTGTAATGTACTCTTTATCGATGCAAGAGGGAGATATGCATATGGGAACTCGAGCTTTTGGGCTAGCATGAACTCATCTAAATAACCATCCACCCCATTGTTGAAATATACCAGCGTGTTATTACAGTGTAACGGTAGATGCTTAATGTGTGCGACAGTATTGCTGATATCGTTCGAGATCTGTCCCTATTTAGATAAAGAAAAGATTTGATACAAATGAGTAGATGGTTGTTCTTTGATACTGTCTTGGTATTTTGCTTATACAATACCCTTTAACCTGTCTTGTGGAATTCAATCAATTCAACCTCATCGTGGCTCAGCGATCTGCATTTCCTTTATTTAGAGGCTATGATTTCTACAAGTTGGGCTTAGAACTACTTTCGATATGCCCATCTTCTTCCTTCTTTTCTTTTTTAATTTACTTCAACTGGCTTTTATTGAATATGTTGCTTGCTTGTGATTGTGACTTGTGACCAAGTAGAAATATGAGCTCTAAACGTCAAGAAGCAATTGGGTAACGCATAAGACATCAACACGACTTGATGATTTGATTGAGTGTGCTAGAGTATCTTGTGGGTATATGGCTAAAGCTGGTTGCCACTATTTTTATGTTTCTATTTGAAGTAATAATTTAACGTCAGTTGCAAATCTGATTGAGCTTCTCTTATAATGTCTTAGGGGTAAGCATACTGGTGGATAGCAAGAAATGTAATAAAGTCTGTGCCTCTGATTTTGGAAGGATGGATGGCTCCAGTTTCGGCGGCCTTGACGTCTTTCTCATTTTAATTTTAAAATTTACAACTTGATGACTGGAACCAGAGTAATCTAATCTTCTGGACTTGGATACAATGTGTTTCCTGAACAGGGCCTTTGACACAATTTCATGTATGAAAATAATATAATTTGTTGTTAATTGTACTAAACAACCGATGATTATGTGGTGTTTGTTGTTTATCAATCAATGATGATGCTGAGTTATAATGTGAACTACGTTGCCGGGGCCGCATCTGAGGGAGATATGCTGTTTATACTGTTTCATCTACAGGAAGATTGGTCTGTCATTTTGTAACAGCCAAACTATCTTGTGGAATTTCCTTACACAATCATAGAGGGGTCCTTAGTTCACGTGCTTAGTTTCTTGCGGAGAGGGGTTTCCGTGCCTTATCTGCCGCTCCATTCTCTCCCTCTTCTGTTCGAATGTCATCTGGCATTTATTTTTTTGGCCCGGGGTATCTCCCACCCACACAATAAGGGATAATTTTTTGGGTATTGTCAGACGCTGAAGTGTGGACTCCTACTAATAATGTTTTTCTCCGTATGCACCATCGTAAAGATCTAACTTGGAACATAATGCTTAAAGTGTTCAAATTTCTTCCATTTGACCTAGTACTTCTTGGTATGTTGCATGTTTGTTTTGTCTTGCTATTGTGATTTTTTTTCCTTTGGTTAAAATAATTAAAGAGGATATTTTAGAAACATTTAATGCAATTTGAGAATAACCAATCAAATTCAATGGAAAAGTGTAGAATCAAAGTAACGTCTTGTGAGACATTAATTTTCTGTTTTCCAAGGATTTATTTTTAAATATTTGATTATTAGATTAACAACCCGCATTAACAGGATGTGAAGGAGAAAATTAGTTTAGTTGAAACAGTTTACATCATTTGATTAAGAGTGAGGGAGATTCCTTCGAAGTTCAAACATCCCAGAGATAGAGTACTGATGGGGGATTAGGTGGGAAAAAAATAAAGTACGGAATAAAACAAAAAGTGAAAATGATAGGATTATGACCTTTCAACCTTCCGATGTAATCTCTTGAGAATGCATGAGAAAGGATGATGCTGTTGATGATTTTTTTTTTTTTCTTTTTCACCTGGTTGTTATTTTTACACCTAATTTTCTTTTTCAGATATTAGTTTAAATGCCGAGATAGATTGCTTCGAAAAACAAATTGAAGTGATAGATTACAAAAATAGTTATTCAAGCATTGGTTTAAACTAAAGTGATAGGAAGTGATGAAAATGAAAAATAAGTTTTTGATAAGATCGTATGGCTTAACATAACTCGCTGGTCAGAGAAACAGGTTTAAGATCACACGCACATACTACCTCTATTCTTTATCACAACAGCTTATTTGATTTTTAATTTAGTTTTAAATATAAAATTTTAATTCATTTTGTTTTTCATATTTATTGATTTCTTCTCAAAATAGTCCTTATAGTAGTTGCACATATTAAATGTTTCATCAAATAGTAATTCTAACTAGTAATATACATGATTAGTAAAGATATTCTAAGTAGGAAAGGTAATGCATATTTATAATAAATAATTAATTTAACTAATTTTCTTAATCTGTCTAAGTTAATCAACTAGGTCTTATATTAAAGATCAAAAGTAATATTAGACTGAGGGAGTGTGTGCGCGCCTTCAAATTAGTTCATGATCAAATGAAAATTGGATTATTAATATACTCCGCAGAGTAATTTTATTTTTTGGATACATTGATTAATTTGAAATCTAGTTCTATGATGAGTAATTTTTTTATC
Source organism: Neltuma alba (assembly GCF_004799145.2). Lineage (NCBI taxonomy): Eukaryota > Viridiplantae > Streptophyta > Magnoliopsida > Fabales > Fabaceae > Neltuma > Neltuma alba. The sequence goes on along the minus strand of NW_021636917.1, from coordinate 64,670 downwards.
TTAAATCATTAACTAGCTTGAAGACGCTGCACAAATTTGTTTGGATTACATAAGTTGGTTTCAAGATACTTAAATCTAAAAAATCAAATATTAAAAATAAAAGTTAGAAAAAAAATTGTTTGAATTCAGTTTCAGAGTTTCTAGACAAAGAGTTATTTACCTCCCAAATTATACCAAACATGATTTTTTTTTTTTTACTCAAACTAACTTTTAATTTTAAGAATCGAAAAGTCACTTTTAAATTTCTCACTTGTATGTTTATTTGGAAATACCTATTATAAATATGTTTATACAAATCGAGATGAAATTTATTTCACATATTTACTTCGTATGTCCTAAATCACAATTAAAAAATTGTTTTTAAGATATCACATCATTGTTAATGAAAGTCACTCTACATGATTTTTTCCCCATTTATTCAAACGTTTCAAACTCTCCAACACCAGTTAGGAAAAATCAAATTCTTTTCATTTGACGTAAAATCAGTCCTGAATCCTGATGTGTGGATTAGAGTAATTAAGAAAACTTACCCTTCCTTAACCCCCTGAAGCAATGGGAAGTATCTTCCAAGGTTGATAAAACTGACTGGTTGGCGTAATATCGATCTTCAATTTGAGGTCTCTTTACGATAAATGTTAAACATTGATTTAAAATATTAAATTTAAAAAATAAAGGTAGGACAATTAGTTAGACGATCTTTGAGCCACCGAATTTTCAGAACTTGATGCGTGTTTTTTCAGAAGATTTTATTAAAAGCGTCAAACATGAAAAATTAATACTCCTTCGGTCCTTAATATAGGACCCAATTATTGAGTTGGTTTTGGTCCTAAATATAAGACCCATTTCTCATATTTATCAGTTTTCTCTAAATTAACCCTATAAATACTCCCTCAACCATAATCAAATAAAAGAGGGATGGGGGTATTAAGAAAAATGATTATAGTGTTTTAGGAAAAACATATCACATTTTTAATAATTAACTAACTTACCTAACTTTCTTAATCTAATCAAATTAGTTAAATAAGTCTTATATTAAGGACCGGAGGAGTATATTGATAAAATGTCAAAATTGTGACGTGATATGATGAATTTAAATTGTGTATCGATAATCATTGAGACGATGATCGAAACAATTATCATTGGGCATTTATTTTCTGCAAAGAAAAAAAAATATTGGTAGGGACCCGCATAATAATCTATTGACTCCGTGTGCTTAAAAATTGAGTATGGATCTAAAATTAAACAAGTAACTAACATTATTTTGAGGTTAATCGTTAAGATTCTGACACTTATAACATTTTTTCAAGGAGTTTAGTTGTGATAGAAAACGAATATTCAAAGTAAACTTTGAAGCGCGTGGGATTAAAAAAGGTGTAATTTTTTAAATAATACACGTAATGTGATGCGACTGTGCGTAACTTCGCGATTAAACTCTTGTCCCACTGTTAACATGGCGCTTTCCCACATCCCTCTCTGCTACGGACACGTTTTCTCGTATTCGTTTTCACCTTATTTGAGCTTTTTCCTTTCCTTCGCTTCTCAGCTTTTACGTTTTCGCCGCACATTGTTCGCGTTTGTCCCCACCTTTGAATTGAAAGACGAAGATGCCCATTTCCCACCAGCAGTAATCACGGGGAGGATCGCCCTCTTCATTTTCCTCACTTTCACTGTTGTCACTGTGCCTTCGTTCCATCACAGGGCTTCTTTGCTTTACTGGTTTGCATCCCAGCAATTCAATCCTGTGTTCAGGTTCAAATTTTCCGGCTATTATTATGGTCTTACCTTTGTTGATCTGATCACAAATTAGCGGTGGATGCTTTCTTTGCTTTCCTGCATTTCTTTTTCCGCATCCGGATGTTTGGCTGGTTTGGCTAATTATTGATTGTCCATTTAAGTTGTTTCATCACTTTGGTCACTGCTAAAACAGGATGGCTTTATTATAGTTTAAAGATTTGTCCATTTAGCTAACGTTTTCATGCATTTAATTATTTTGTTTGTCCAAGTCCGCCTGGGGATGTTTTTCTTTCTTACCTCATTCCAGTCGGTAGTGTTTGTCTTTCTGTACAAAAATTCTTTATTTCAGTTGGTATATTGTTTATTTCATTTTGGCTTGATAATTAGTTTTTTAAATAATTTATTTTGGGTAGCCTGGTAGGTGGCTATTCCCGGCATCTTATTTTTATTTTGAACAAGGAGAGCTTTCCACGTTCTCTTTTCCCGTTAAAACCATAATTGGCTGTTTTTCTTTTTGCCCCCTTTGGTCATCCAAGTGTTCTTTTTCTGCTACAAAGTTTGTCAATCAAGTTTCTCTTTGGTATGAAGTAAGGCATGTTAGAATTTTTCTTCCTCTGAACCAACTTTTGTTTTCTATTCAGGTTTCATCATTTATAGTGTATCAGCACACTAAGAAAGGAAATTGTGCTTCTTGTTAATATGGTCCTGGGAATAAGATCAAAGAGTAGAAAAACTGTCTCAATCCAAGTGCACTACATCATCCATGTTCAGGAGATCAGACCCTGGCCTCCTTCTAAGTCACTGAGATCTGCTCAATCAGTTGTTCTGCAATGGGAAAATGGTGATAAAAATTCAGGGTCTTTTGCTTGTAGTTCAAAAGATGGGAAAATTGAGATCAACGAGTCTTTCAGGCTTCCATTACTTTTATTGAGAGAGTCATCCAAAAGAGGCAAACACCATGACGTTTTTCAGAAGAATTGCTTAGACTTTTACTTGTATGAACGCCAAAATGACAAGACAGCCAAAAGTCAACTCTTGGGATCAGCCACAATAAACATAGCGGATTTTGGAGTTATTAAGGAAATTACCACCATACAAACACAGGTGAACTGCAAGAAGAGTTTCAGGAGCTTAGCACAGCCATTCCTTTATATTAACATTCAGCCGGTTGATGTAGAGGGTTCTGACTCATCACCGAAGAGCAGTGTGTCAAAAGAAGTGTCGCTAGACAAGGAAGAAAATGAATCTGCGACACAGTCTGTCAATGATGAGGATTTTGAAATTGCCTCTTTTACTGATGATGAGATTGATGATATTTCTTCAAATACCTCACAAACTGTCAAATCTGCTTCTGAGACTACAGGAGGTTTGCCACCTCTAAGTGATAAAGTACTCCAATTGAATAGCTTCTAATCCTGCACTATGTAAACTGATCTAAATCATGCTCTTCATTTTGGAATAATACATACACTGATCATCAACATGCGTTTTCAGTTTAGTTGCTCACTGCAAATTATTTTCTATTGATGTTACTTTACTCTTGAGCTGATCATACGCTGCTATATCAATTACTGTTGCAGTAAGTAATTTTCAATTTATCTCCTTCATACAATAACCAATGTTTTCAACTCCAGATGTGTTAACGTTTAACTCTCTTTTTGGATAAAACATATTATCTCCTATAATGGCAATTAGATATAATGTGACAGAATTAGATAGAAATCTGAGGATTAGGTTACCCGTTCTTCAGGGCAATCATATATTTCTGCTGAAATGCATTTGTTTGGCTTTTCTGTGATGATAATAATTTTGCCCAAAAAAAAAAAGCTTCGCTTTGATGATAGGATGCTGCCATTTTATTGCAGACAAGGTTGAAATTAGCAAAGTGGGAACAACAGGATCAACTCAGGAATCCGTTGAACCCATGGAGACATCTTCTGCTGGTTCACATATAGAAGTTGAGACTGGGACATCATTGCACTCATCGTCTCTGGTTTTGTCCTCAGATAACAGCAACACTTCATGTGATGGGACTTCTTCACCAAAATTTCCTGAGGATCATGCCAAGGTTGCTCATGCAAGTTCTCGAATTCTGGAATCTGCTAACTCAAACATACAAGCAGAGGCTGGAGCATCCAAAAGATTCAATAGAATTAAATTACCCTTACCATCTGAGGCCTTGTCCTCAGATACTAGCAATGCCACATATAATAGACCTTCACCAAAATTTTCTGAGGATCATGTCAAGGTTGGTGATGTAAGTTCTAAGATTCCAGACTTTTCTAGCTCATATGTTAAAGAAGAGGCTGGAGCGTCCAAACAATTAAATAGAATCAAGTTACACTCGCCATCTATGGTCTTGTCCTCAAACACTAGCAATGCTACATATGATAGGTATTCTTCGCCTAAATTTCCTGAGGAATGTGTGGAGGTTGCTGATGCAAGTTCTAAAATTCCAGAAAGCACTCAACAATCCAACAGGCAAAATATTTCCAAGGGTGCCATGGTCAAAAGCTTATCTTCTGCATCATACATTATGCAATCAAACATCCAAAGCTATTCTCGATCTCAAGATAAGGAACTTCTTCAGAATCCATCTGAAGATGATTATGCAAGAAATGGAAAAATTGCAGGTCCTACACGACCACTGAGTAGGAAAGCACGTGAACAGCCCAGAAAAGTTTTGATTAATGATAAACCAGAGGATTTGACATCTCTTAAATTGCCTTTAGACACTTCTCAGAACTATGGTTTACTTGGTAAGAATCGAGCCCCAGAAAAGGCAGAGGAAAATAATACTCTGAATGATGATCATGTTGATGCTGCTTGTCATGAAGGTTCTAATACAAATGACAGCTTAAACGATAATGAAACCAAACTGAAGTCTGAAGTTCAAATGCTACGAGAAGAGCTGAGGGAAGCTGCTGCTCTTGAAATTTCACTTTACTCTGTTGTTGCTGATCATGGCAGCTCAGCAAACAAGGTCCATGCTCCTGCTCGGCGCATTTCTAGATTCTATTTACATGCTTTCAGAGTTGGATCACCAGCTTCCAGAGCTAATGCAGCCCAAAGTGCCGTTTCAGGATTTGTCTTGGTTTCTAAAGCTTGTGGAAATGATGTCCCAAGGTACTAGAGCTCATTTATATATTTTTTAAATGTTGCATAATATACAGACCCAGGTGCTCTCAAGTGGAAATCTTGCTCTTATATATTTAATGCTTTTACTGCATCTATTGTGGAGTATGGAAGCTTTGATATTAACAAAACCTAATATACCTGAAGAATTTTATTTTACTTTTACTTTCATCCATTATGGGTTGGGAATTTTAAAATCCGCCTCTGAAGGCTTTCAAATAATTTATAAAATATGAATGCATATGTATTCAGTAAGAATTGATGCTTCTTCTTTCATCTAAAAAGATGATGATGATGATGATGTTCATTTACCTTGAATAGGTTGACCTTCTGGCTCTCGAATTTAATTCTGTTGAGAGCAATTGTAAGCAAAGGAGTTGAAAAGATACAACTTGATGACAGTCTGTGCATCAATAGTGATAGAAATGGATCAGTTAATGGAAGCTGGCTGAAGAGGTCACCTTCTTGTGATGGAGAAAAAGAAAATGCAATCAAATATTTTCATAGTTGGGAGGATCCACAAACATTTTTATTTGCATTGGAAAAGATTGAAGCTTGGATATTCTCGCGAATTGTTGAGTCTGTGTGGTGGCAGGTTGAAGCAGAACCCTTTCTGATTTCCTACTTATTTTGCCTATCTGAAATAAATATCTTTGCTTTACTGATAAGTCTTATGTTGCTTTGTTGTCCCAAGACTCTCACTCCACATATGCAGTCTGCTGCTGCTAAGAGCTCCAGTTCAAGGAAAGTCTATGGAAGAAGACATAGTTTAGGTGACCAAGAGCAAGGAAGCTTCTCCATTGACTTATGGAAAAGATCTTTCAAGGATGCCTGTGAAAGACTTTGCCCTCTTCGAGCTGGAGGCCATGGTTGTGGCTGTTTGCCTGTGATAGCTAGATTGGTAAGTTTTAGTATTCTGCTTTATGCATGCATATGGATATTAGTAATTGTATTATGCAATCATGTAACTATAAAGCTGAGGCAATATTCCTATAGGCAGTCATGTCATGCTTGTGTGAGAACATAGAAAGGACATTGATTGGAACAAATATTAGGAGTAATTTTTGTAGTTACTTGGTGATGATGGTGGTTCGTTAGGTTTAGACCCGTTTATTCTTTGTACATTATTGTTGTCTCTTGACCAATGCTACTCCAAAGCCGCAAGTATCTCAACGGTTTAGATTGATTTTGCCTACTCCTTTTCCTTTCCACCATGAACATATTCATTCTTGTTTTTCTATCTCTGACTTTGTAATAGATGTTGTCCTGGCAGATTTATATATAGTTCAGCATCTGTAATTGATCAGAGTTGCCAATGTCAACGGAAAACCTTTATAACCTCCAATTGCATCGTTCTCTGATTGGTCCTTATTATGAGGGAAAAGTTGTCATTTCCATCTTTGATTGTATTATTGTCTACCGCTGGTTAATATTTTGTGCATGCATGTCCTTATGTTTGTGTATTGAAGTGGTTAATTATATATCGTTGGGGGGAAACTTATTTGATCAATGTTTTTATCTTGTAATGACGTTAACACTCTAATTACTAACGTGTTATCTTATAAACTAAGTGTGATGTGATTGAAATGTAACTTTTTTTCATGCTTGTAGGTGATGGAGCAGCTTGTAAATCGACTTGATGTGGCAATGTTTAATGCTATTCTCCGTGAATCAGCTGAAGAGATGCCAACTGATCCTATATCTGACCCCATTAGTGATTCAAGGGTTCTCCCTATTCCTGCAGGAAAATCAGGCTTCGGGGCTGGCGCACAACTAAAAAATGCTGTGAGTGATGAAATTTCGTGTCATTCCTTGTTTCATTGTTATTTTCCGACTTCTAATTCATGATAATCTTCCAACCTGTCTGCAATATTGATAGAGTTCCGTTAGTCTATAAGAGGAATAAGAGTAGGAAGGCAGTTAGATATTGACTAAGTCCTAGTTTGCTGAGTCAGATTTCTTTTATTATTTAATGTTATTTAATATTTCCAAGTCAGTTAGCATAATTATCGGGATTGGGATAATCCATTAGAGTCTGTTATGCTGATTTATCGAGTCTTTAGCATTATGGGTCAGTTTTTTATGCTTATTCTGTTGTAATTCAGTTCTATATATATGTTGGCTGTATTTCAAGCTAACATATCAGAATTAATATCATTCCTTCCAGTATTAGGAGATTCTCCCGCTTGGCTATTAAGCTTATTTAAGTGAGATTCTTGCTTAAATACAGCCTAGTAGATTTTATTTTCCCGAAACCACTCTCTGCACCTACCAAATATCTTACTCTTATCTCCTACATATATTTTTTCTACCACTAAATCATAAGGTCCACCGCTTCCAGTGTACAATAAGCATTCTGCATTTGTATGATTTTTGGGAAGGCTCTGCTAGCTGATTAAAATGAGTGATGTGAAGTATCAAGTGATAATCCATGAGCTCTGGAAAACAAATTTTAGTTGAATGTTAGATCAGATTTACAATTTTTTATTTTTGTCTAGGGTGTGAAATACTCCTTCCGTTCCTATTAGAGACATTGATGTTTATGGCATGTTTCTATATATAAGAGACACTTAAAATTGTCTCTGTTGATTTCCTATTTTACCCATATTTATTATCTCCAACTCACACTCTCTCTCTCTCACTTCTCTTTCTTTTAATAATTTAATTGTTCGCTCTCATGCTCTCTCTCCTTATTAATGAGGGCATTTTGGAAAAAAAAATTATACTTTTACATTAATTGTTCTTAACTAATTTTAACTATTTTTTTATCACGTACTTCGGTTATTTGTCTCTTATATAAGGAAGTACTTTTAGCAGATGACAGAATTTTCCAATGAAAAAAATTAACGAGATTTTAGATTCTATTTACAAGACTTTGTCCTAAGGTTATAATAATCCTGTTCATTTTGAGCCTCTTTGCCTTAGTGCATGAGTGTATTTCATTATTTCTTTTCTTTTTTGTAGGCTTCTCTTTATCTCTCTCTTTCTTTTCGTTTTTTTTTTTGGGGTATTAAGACATGAAGTAGAATAATGTTACTATTTGCTCTTACTCTGATCAAGGATTGGCAGTGTATTCCTTTGATTAACCATCATTCCTCTGTTTCTAACTTTCGATTTTACTCAGATAGGGAACTGGTCAAGATGGCTCTCAGATTTATTTGATATTGATGATAGTGACTCTCCTGAAAATCGGAATGAAGATGTTGGCAACGGGAGCCCAGAGTGTGAGACATCCTTCAAGGCTTTCTATCTCCTTAATTCACTGAGTGATCTAATGATGCTTCCATTCGAAATGCTTGCTGACGTGTCTCAAAGAAAAGAGGTTAAATCAAGTTTTAGTCTTGTGCCTCATGTTTCGAGCATTAGTACTTTATCATTTGGTATTTATCATCTAAACACTACTGTAGGTATGCCCTACATTTGGCGTACCATTGATAAAGAGGGTTCTCAACAATTTTGTCCCAGACGAGTTCTGCCCGGGGCCCATCCCTGATGCTGTTCTTGAGAGCCTGAATACTGAGGTAGGTTGGTTAACATTTATTTGCTCTCTCTGTGATATAAGCACTAACTTAAGCGTAACCCATGAATTATTGACTGTTCAGCAATGAAAAATGAATTGTTAACTAAATAACTTTGTTAGGTCTAGTTAGCTTTAGTCTCTGAATGTCAGTTAGTCCCTAAAAATAACATTTAATGCATGTTAGTCTGTTAGTCAAAATGGCCCGGGATACTAGAATATCTAATCACGTTTTTTTTTTCTTTCCTGAGACTCATCTAACAACTCACTAGCCATTTCTTTAACAAACATCATATAAGAAAAGCACTCAACATGAATGGTATTCAAGGGGAATGTCATGCTTATTTATACTCACGCACCCTTCTCACCGATGTGGGATTCACTAAACTTAGGGTAGTCATGAACTTTTGCTACGTCTGTGTATTGATGCTGTATTGTGTTACTAATGTCGTACAAAGAACTCCAAATTTAAGCCTCTTGTATCCCAAAAAGGAAGTAAAACGTAAGAGGAAATTAATGTTAACCATCTTTATGGTGTTTGTGTTGGTTTTAGGATATTGAGGACGACGAAGGTTCTATCACCAGCATTCCACATATCGCTGCCCCTACATCCTATGCACCACCTCCGGCAACCTCTGTTTCAGGCATAACACAAGAAATGGGCACCCAATCTCTACGAAGAAGTGGATCGTCAGTGGTTAAAAAATCCTACACTAGTGATGATGAGCTTGATGATTTAGACTCACCCCTATCTGCTATTGGGATTGATGAACATTCATTTGTATCCAACAAGTTTCCAGTAGTAAATGAAGGTTGTAATTTTGTTAGATATGAGCTTCTGCGAGAAGTATGGAGGGACAGTGAATGATGACCCATTCCTATGTGACTTGTTTTTTTTTTGTGGTAGATCCTATGTGACTTGTTTTGTTTGCCTCTTGTGTATATATACTATTTGCATATCTTCCAATATCATTTTCAGTCATTTGTTGCAAAAAAAAAAAAAAAAACGCGTTCCCCACATTCTACTGCTTTTCTTGTAAACTTGATACCTAAAGAATTGGGCAGGATAGCAACGAAGTCCCAAAAGATTGAATTTTTTACAACCAGAATCTCGATACATGACCTGCAAATATCAAATATCATTCAGACAATGACATCGACAATCAGATCCTCAGTATAATACTAAGATTCCTAAGCTTAAAATGTCATTCGAGGTTGTAAGTTCCAAGCGGAGAATGACGCCAAAATTAGCCAAACTTGACAGTTCACTAAATCCAAGCTCTGATACTGGGCGAATTCTGCAGTTATCGTTTTTTATGATCACGGGAGATCTTGATCCCTCCCGGTCCCATGCCGGAGTCAAATGTGCGAACGGCAAAAAAATCAAAAGATGCAGAGGATAAGGGGTACAAGTAAAATTTTCACGGGTTCATCTTGTCTAGTTTTTTTTCTTCTTTTATACTCCCGAGGTAGGGGTTACTCACCGATCATAGGATGTCACCACATCAAAAGTGTTATACTTCGGATAATCATAACGCCTCAACCAATAATTTTTGCCCAAATGTTCAATTTTCGTCGCGGACCTTGTGGTGTAGACTGTAGCCCACCAAATCTTTTGTATGTTATGTTCTGCTCTGTCCTTTAGATGGATTATATTTCAGATTATTAGCATTTTTTTTTAAACTCCTCTCATGTACATATTGAATTAATTGAAATTATTATGCGCATAAATGAAACTGAAAGCGAGTATGTTTGCTCCCAATGCAAGTCAAGAAAATAAAGAAAAGGGGAAGAAAATTGGGTTTGTAATTTATATCCTTGTGTTGCAATGCTATTTGTGGTTTTGGTTTTGTGCTCCAATTTTCAAAAATGCTGTCCCATATGATGCGTTCCCAAGCTTATATGCCTTCAAAGCGTTTTCTCCAGTTCTGCCAATAAAAGCTCTAGTGACATGCTTTTCCTCCAGGATACTACGTGTTTCCATGGGCATGAATCCTGAGAATATATAGCTCCCAGCTGTGGTCCTAACTGTTTCAACTATTTATTCCATAAGAGAACAAAATACAGACGGATAATAAAGAATTTGTACAAATATGCCCCGGAAACTGAGAAGAGAACAAAATACAGACGGATAATAAAGAATTTGTACAAATATGCCCCGGAAACTGAAGGACAACTTTTCAGCTTTAAAATATCAAAAACAGAGGAAAGAACGCGAAGTAGAACAAATTAGCCTTCCGGAAGTGAGTTTGCACAAGGTAGTATAAGGTGAAAGTGATACAATAATATCTATATCACAGTAAATCATCCCTAGGCAGTTCCATTTCAATGCCCTGCCGATCAATATCAGCTTCAAATATAAGGACTAGTTAGCTAATCTGAGTAGATTAAAAAAACTAGTTAAATTAGTTATTTGTAATAAATAGGTGTCGTCTTTCTTAAAATATCCTTGCCAGTCAAGTGTATTGGCTATAACTACCATTATTATAAAGACTATCTTGAAAAAAATTGTATAAATATGAGAGATAGAGTAGATTAGGATTTTATATTTAGAGTCAAAATAAAAATCAAACGAGTTCTTATATTAAGGACTAGAAGTAATATTATACATGATTTAAAAACCCAAAACTCTTTCATGACATGGTAGAAAGGAAATATCTATAATAGCAGAAACTCAGTTATATAATGGGTTTATATTCATACCAATAGGCAATAGAACAAATGACAACATTAACAAGATTAAAAATTCCAAACCAAGAAAATATAATAAAGAACACACGATATATTTACTACTACTGATTAATCATAGGAGTACATAAACATCCATAGAAGTAAAAAGATGAAGTAGAACTATCAAAAGATGAAAAACACAAAAGAGCGTGTATTGATCAATAGAAGAAATCTAACACCAGAATTTTCAGATCAGTATGGCCACAGACCTCTTTATTAAACACCACAATCTTAACGTTGGTAACCAACTCTAGAACCGCAAGAAACAAGCCAGTCTTGGGTTCAACAATCTCAACTTTTAAACAGAGGAAACGAAGCATCCAGAGCAACTCAAACAGCACATATAACAAACCGCACCTGACTCAGAAGCCTCTTACTCCAGCACATCGCCAGTCAGCATACTGCATTTGACTTCCCCACATAACCAAAGAGTACTGAAGGCTACCCTTGGCTACGTATCTTCTCACGTTTGTTACAGTGATCACATGCTACCTGTATGGTTAACAGAACGGATATGCAGAAAAGACGCATATAGCTCCCATGCAGATGAGTACCTTTGAGCAAGCTACAAAAAGTGAAGTTGATCGAGTCTAAGATGAGAATACACAAACAAGAACCAATCCCAGCAAAAAGGCCAAAACAAAAAATAGATGGGTAATTCCTAAACATAGTGTATACATAAGTATCTTAAACACGGATAATTCTTATTGTCGTCTCAGCAAAACTAAATGAATTATTAATTAGCACATGAAAAACATGGCAAGGGCTGTGAACATAGTAAAGTTAGTATATATGAATTGTGAGAGCAATATGGTTTTCAAAAAGAAACCCTTTTGAAGAATGGAAGCCCATCAATACATTTGCCAATTTGATTGGTCAGAAATAAATGTAAGGACAAAGAACCACAGCACTTTTACTTATAGTGAAAATCATACATTCAGCTGACATTTTCAAGTGAAAAGCTTATTAGAACTACTAAGGCCCTGGTTACAGGACAATTCAATCCTTGGAGAAGTGTCCACTAATTTTAGCAAGAAACCCAATTCTTGTGAGTGCTAATGAGTGCCGACAGCAGTCCCGCTGAAGACACAAATAATGGCCTAGATAATGGTCCTCTCCCATCCAATATATCATCCAATGCCATAAAACCATCAGCCACATCTTGAATTAAAGAGAGCTTCTTCAACAACTTCTTTTCCCTTAATCTGTTTAACTTCGCCTCATCTTCTTTACACCCTGAACCCGTCGCAGATTCAATACTCGATTTCAAGCATTCCTCGTCATCACAAATATTTCTCAACTCCCTCAGCTTCAAAGCAATACTACCGAAGTATCCAATAAACTCAGCCCAAGCACTGATTTTCTGCAAATTACGTGAATGTTTACTGTCGATTAGACCTGATTTCGCCAGCCAAATGAACTGTTCAACGAAGTAGTACAAGCCTTCACCACCATAGGCAATTATAGAGAGAACCCAATCCTGTTTGGAATCAGAATGAGCATTTCTCAAAGCGTTCAGGTCCTGAACAAACTTACCAATCCTGAAGGCTTTTCGACTAACCCCAACACTGGAGTCGAAGCTCTTGAGACGTAGAGATAGGGATGGATTACCCTGAATAACGGAGGAGGCGAGGATAACCTTGGAAGCGTATCTGGAAATTTTGAGTAGCTTGTCAACGCCATCTCTCTTAGCAAGGTAAGCTTCGAGATGGGTAAAGAAGTCTCTGTGCTTGGCTTTTGGATTCTGTGGAGGAGGAGAAGGAATCAAAGGGGCTCGGGAGGAATCGGAATTCATAGGAGCGATCGAAGGAGGATCTAACTCAATTCAATGAGAATTTCCCGATACGACAAATTCAGCATCAACCGATCATATGCTACTTTAGCGTTTTTTCCCAATCAAGAGCTTTATGAAAATGGGGGAAAAGGAAAACACATTAACCCACGCTTTTAATTTAAGCTTTCAGTTTTTAAGCGATTTGGCTCGAGTCAAGAAAGGATTTTTCTTATGAAAAAACTTGGAAAATGACAATTTCTAATTATTGATAAATTGACTTTTCACAAAAGTCATAGCATTTCAGTAAATATATTCATAAATAATATACACTTCCATCCTATGTATATACATTCTTAAAAAATACCGCTATTTTTTGAGTGAAAAGATTACCCTTGAAAAGAAAGAGTGTATAGGAAAAAAGTATAAATAATTAATAAAGTAATATAATATATAATTAATATAAATAAAAACTGGAAAAAATTAGTTATAATTTTAAATATTTTTAAAGGGATCTTGCAAATAAGATTATGCTTACTTCAAAAATTGTAGTACTTATAGTCGTTAATATAAGAATTAAATAATTAATTTAAAAATATATAAAAAAAATTAGTTAAGTTGGTTAATTGTAACAAATATATGTTAGCCTCTCTAAATTATTATATTTAATTATGTGTATTGGGACCACTCCTTAGTAAAAACCCCTTACAACCAATAAAAATATTTTGGAGGAAAAAAAAGCTATACCTTTGAACACGGAATAGATTGTGATTTTATATTTAAAATCAAACTTAATTCTCTAAGTAGTTCTTATATTAAATACTAGTGATTTTTTTTTTGCCAGAAGTATCTTTTGTACATATACAGGAAGTATATGCATATAACCAAGATTCAAATGCATTTACAACTATTTTTTGAAAGACAAATTCTAATTACAAACTACTAGTTAAAGTATATTTTTAATCCTTTAACTTTACACAAGGTTTTATTTTGGTCCTTTAACTTTAAAAAGTAAATTTTTAGACCTCTAACCTTAAAAATGTTAACAAAAAATAATGATACTAAATTCCTGAATGCTGATAAAATATTATATAATGCTAACATAGTAAGTGTAATATTCAAAATGATTACGATTGTTACAAAAAATCATCATTTAAAATTAATAATTTTAGAGTTAAATAACTAAAAGTATACTTTTTATATGTTTTTTAAAGTTAAAGGAGCAGACTGAAATCTTACATAAAGTTAAAAAACCAAATATATACTTTAGTTTAAATTGCTTATAGAAAATTATTAACAGTTCGATTCCTTAAAACAATAAATCTCTTGAGATTAATAACCATATACAAGTCTACTTTTCTGATTCTATTTATAAGTCACTTTTAACATATTTAATATAAACTAAGAAAAACCTTAAATTTCGTTAACTCTTATTTAAAATTTAACAACTTTTCAACTTTATCTCTATTTAATATACATTATATCTCATATAAATAAAGTCAACACAATAATAAATTAAAGATAAAATTGTACATCCATTTAAAAATTTTCTTTTAGTACCCCATATATTTGATCAAAAAATGTCTTCTTTCTCTATTCTATAAATAAAATCAAAAGAGTAATTTTACTCTTGAGGTTGTTTAATTTTATTTTATAAAAATAAGAAATAACAATGAAATTTCTATAAAATTAAATGGTCTAAAGGGCACTTTTGTCTATTATATTCTCAACCTTTTTTAAAATTAGAGGTCAAAATGTGAATAATTTTTTTATAGGAAACCCAAATGTCCTTCTCTTATAATTACAGTATATGCATTTCATTTTAATTAAGATTCAAATTACTCCTCCATTCTATTTTTAAGTCGTAAATTTGGAGAGATGTGTATTTGATTTTATAAATTTTAATTTAAGCTTGTCTCAATATTTAATGATTTTTTTTAATTTTATCTTTAATTATGCTTATTTATTATTTTTAACTAATTTTTTATTACATGCAAATTAATTATTTAAATTCAAAATTTATGATAAGCATATCAGGGAGTAGAATCAAACGGAGGAGCGATTTGAATGGGACGCCGGATGGTGACGATTTATCATTTTCATCTTTCCTCGAGGCCCTTCCGGCTTTTAAAAACGGGTCAAGAATTAATGTCTCGCGTTTTTTTCCAAAGGGCTTCAATAAATGGCAGTCAAATGACTAATTAATACGCTGCAAGTATTTATCACTCCGGTCCACATTATATAACACTTTTAATACTTTATGTATCTGCATAAAAAATATCATGCAATATGGCAAAAAGAACAAACTATCATAAAAAGTAGGCTTATTTTTTCAAATTGTGTTATTGTTTATGATCAACATTTACAAATTTTTTTGCCCAACTGACATTGACAAGTTTTCAAGCATGCAGATAAAAATGCAAAGAACATACTGTCTGGTCTTATTCGTAAGGTCAGAGATAGAAGACATGTTTTTGTTCTTTTTATATAGTACTAAGAGACATTTTTTGCATAGATGTATAATTTTACCTCTCATTTATTAATGTGTTGATTTTGTTTACATGACGTATAATATATATTAAATAAGGATAGAGTTAAAAAGTTGTTAAATTTTAAATGAGAGTTAATGAAATCTAAGGTTTTTTTTTAATCTGTATAAAATATGCTAAAAATAACTTATAAAGACATAAATATTTTTTAAGACTAGGTGCCTCTATTTTATACCGACACTAGCCACCTTGGATAAAATAAATTTACACTTTTTTTGCCAAAAATTTACACTTTATAGATATTTGCCAGTTATATCAAAGATCTGGAATACTAATAAGTGGTTGGCCAAAAAAAAATAATACTAATAACTAATAAGTGATAACAATTGAATGGGTTCAAATGTTGTTGGCAAAAAAAGGAATGGGTTCAAATGTTGTAATTGGAAGAAAATCTATGAGAGTTGCTATCATTTGATCACAATAATATATACTCGTCTTTATCATAAAATAAAATATGTGAAAACAAATAAATGCATGCACATTAAAAAGAAACTTCTTCTTGCATATTCGGCAGAAATCACACAACATCCATAATTATTTTAAAATTCATTAGATTATTATTTTCATTTATTATTATTTATTACGAGAGATCCTCCACTGTTTCCCTTTCTATATGGAACAAAATCTGGTTACATAGATATTATGCATTTATAAAGTTAAAAATAAGGGAAAAAATTGTATATGTACATCATAAATGCTATAAAGGAAAGTGTAGACGAAATCCCATTCATTCAGAAAGCGATAGATTTGCATCATCACATATTCATATACAAGAAAACAACTTTCCTGTTTATCAAATAAAGAAAAATAAAAAGGGAAAAAGCTTTCCTTCATCAAATATTATTTAGAAGGTTAAAACTTTTTAGTTGAAGAAATTATATTGGATGAGTTGTAAAGGCACAACCGTAGAAGAGGATTTTACTATAATTACATGTGCACGTATGGTCTTGATCTTCTTTCAAATTGTAAGGTAGATTTTTATTTTTCCCCATATGTTTCTAAAATATTAATTGTGGGTGGAAGGGAATCAAGCTAAATTTAACCGCAGAGTGAAAAAAAATATAAATGGATTATTGTTTCTTGAAATTATATTATTCATAGAAAAAAAAAATTGAGTTCCCAAAAACGAGAAAAACAGATACAGTCAAATCAGAGAGTAAATAAACCAAATTAATACTTGCTAAACTTTATGTCTTTTTCATTAAATTTTGGAAAGTTCCATATTATTGCCTTTACACACAACCTTTAATGCACTATAGCACCAGGGACAGTGCACACAGTAAATTACAATCCCCCTGGCCTCCATTTCCAAATATAAGTGTTACATTTAATTTCTTTTCTCTTAATTACTTCCCTCCAATTAATTTTATAGCAAGAATTAAATAGGGTCAAACATTTTGTTATGGAAATTCATAATGTTTGATTTTGTATCCGAAACGAGCCAAGAAAAAAATATACACAATAGCAGATAGCTATCAAGGCCGTAAATGACCAAGCCGCCATTATATGCAAAGTAATTAATGTGCAATATATTTCATGTATTATATAAGGATCATAATCTCTCACACCAAATGCTCACATCAAAAAGTCTCTCTCTAAAAGTCTTTATACTTCCTTGTTCATTTCCATGGCCAATATGGGCTGGAACTCTAAGAATAATCATTACCCTCACAATGATGCACAAATTGCTTGCCGATTTTGCAGCCAAGTTTTCCCAAACAGGGAAGCTCTCATAGCCCATGTTGATTCTCATTTGGCTCGTCAAGAAGTTATTAACTTCAATAGCCATCAAACCCAACCCAGAGCTTCATCAAGAGATCAAGCTTTTCGCTCACATCAACTCGCTGTAATGCCCAATAACTTATCTATCAGGACTTCTTCATCATCTTCACTCCCCAGTAATCTGCAACGGGTTAATAGAAACGTTTCCGGAACTCGGCCTCTGGCACCGGAAGTCAACCGAAACGTTTCGCAAAACCGGCCTCGGGTGCCAGAAGTCAATCGAAACGGCTTTGATGCTCGATCTTTGATGCAGAAAGTCAGTAGAAACGATTTTAATGCACTTCCTTTGGTGCAACAAGGCAATAATAGAATTAATGTTGCCAATAACCACCACCAGACGTTCAGCTGGACCAGCCAACCGCATCCTGGGCCGTCGTCGACGATGGTGACTCCACCGGCCCCTCCGCCGAGAAGGAACCCTAGTTTGCTCACTTATGTTCCCGCAAGTGCTCCTGCTGGTTCACTCCAGCCACCGCAACTAGGGTTTTCATCCGCCACCACAAAGAACAGCACCAGAGGCGGTGCAACTCGTCAGCGATCCCAGAAAAGAAGCATTCAAGAGGTGGCTGAAACAACAACTGAGCAAACCACCAGGCCATTTATCGACATGTTGGAGAAACCCATCAAGAAGGTCGACTTCATTGATTTAGAAAACATGGACGAGGATGGTTCAGAAGGTTCGCAGAAGAAGAAGTTGGATTTGGCTTTGAAGCTTTAGAGAGTATCAAACAGTACATGCTTTGTCATTTCTAGGTTCTATACATCAAGTAATGATCTCTCACAGTTAGGGGAAAGAAAAAGATTAAAATATTGTTGGTTTTTATGTTTCGAGCTTTAGTAAATTAGTGTTGTAGCTAGTTGTAACCGTCGTTGTTAATTGAGTTATAGTTTTTCTTTTCCGTTAAGCATGTGTGTGCATGTCATTGCCTTTTTTTTTTTTTTAAAGCCAGTGTTGGCAAAGTCATATATGTAATATTCTGTTTAAAAATGCTTTGACTGTATATATATGTCTCTGTATAAATTCATTGCAGATATATGTAATGACATTAGGACAATAATTGAAAAATTGAAGCATTAAATTCATAGAAAATCTTTCATAAATTAAACCAAAGTAATGATTTATAAATTTGTATAATATATATATATATATATAGTATCATTCAACAATCCTGTAACCCATTACTTTTACTGCCATGATAACATTACGTAGATCGTATAAGCAAAAATTGAATTGGTACGTAAAAAAATTGCAAAGCTCCTGAAAAAAGTGAAAATCAGCTTATGAATGATATGTTTTCAAAGGAAAGTTGGTCACGGGAACTGTTCCTATTAGAATTTTTGTCCTAAAAAAATAATGAACTATAACATTTTAGAGTGATGTTTAAATTTCTTGTTGATTAAGTACCCCTCCAATTCTAAATACAAGAATCATTTTATAGTACTCTTCCGATTCTTAATATAAGACCCATTTAATTAATTTGATTAGATTAAGGAAGTTAGGTAAATTAATTAATTATAAGAAATATGACACGTTTTTTCTAAAATACCATAATCATCTTTCTTAATATCTCCTCTCTCTCTTCTACTTGATTATGGTTGAGGGAGTATCCATGGTGGTATTTTAGAGAAAATTAATAAATATGATAAATGAGTTTTATATTTAGCACCAAAATTAACTCAACAATTAGGTCCTATATTAAGGACCGGAGGAGTATAAATTACATATAAATGGTTACATAGAATGGGTGTTTTATCTATTAAGTTGCGAAGTAATGGTTACAACATATGAATGGGCGTCAACAGTTTTTGAAAGGAACATATCATGCAATTCAATTTACGCCAAAAATATCGATTCCATACCAAATTGACGCATTATATTGGCAATTATATTCCTCACCTCTCATCATATTAAAAGTATAATATCAATATAATCTACATGTAGCTGTTACTGTAGTTGAGTGGTAATTGATCTAAGATTTCATAGCAATATTTATAAGTTTAAAAAAATATATATACTCATTTTATATTTTTTTTATTATGATCTAGCAAAAACATAATCGTTCCTTCACTTTTTTTTGGGAAAAAAAAATTGTGTGCCATCTTCATATCCCAACAGTCCATCTTCATATCCTATAGATGAATTTCAAACGTGTAGTTGGGATAGAGCCTTATCATGTCTTGCTTGATTCGCTGTTAAATAAATCTGAATCCATAATTGTATGATGATAAGTGTATATTTTTCACTAACAAGTGTCATAAGTGGCAAATATTTTCAATGGGCATATTTTAAAAGGCATAAAAATTATTACAAATCTAGTGGTGATGATTCATTTCACCGGTTTTCAAGTTTTTGTTCCAATGTACTACCTCCGGTTCTTAATATAAGATCTTATTTGACTTTTATTTTGGTCTTAAATATAAGACTCTAATTTATTTTGTCTCTCATATTTATTCATTTTTTTTCCAAGATAACCCTTCTAATACTAGTAGTTTTAAATAATAAATTTGATTAGCAAGAATATTTCAGAAAAAAAAGCATCTATTCATTACTAATAGCTAACTTAACTAAATTTTTTAATCTCCTCAAATTAGTAAATTAGATCTTATAATTAGAACCGGAGGTAGTATGGTATATCTAACCTAATTCTTCTATGCCTTTCGACTTGAAATGCTTTGACGCGGATTGACTTCCTAGATAAAAGAGGTAAATACGAGCGTGAATACTATCTGACACGTGAGATCCACTGTATCTGTCAACTCTTGTTTTGGTTGGTCAATATGCAAGAGATGGTCCAAATTGATCAGTTCTTCTATTTCATGAACTCCTTCCAAACTCTTCATAATCCCTATATACATGTTTGTGATATTCCAACCATTTAATTTAAGCTAATTAAACCCAGAGTTCGTGAACTTTAGGAGAAAAAAATACCGTACTAGGTTTCTCTAGCGTGAAAGTAGCTGCTTTTGTGTGTTTTGGAAAACGTACATGAAATATTTTCTTCATTTCATTGAAGTTGCAAAATACTCTACTTCGTAGCTACTTACAATGTTTCTTGTTTATTATGTGCACTGTGCTGGCCATTCCTATATTGAATTGGCACATAAAAAAAATTAAAACCTTGAGAATGAAAAGCAGCTTAGGAATAATGGTAGGATTTCAAGAGAAATTAAAGTTGGTTTTAAAATAATGAACTATAACATTTTAGAGTGATGTTTCCTGTTGATTAAGTATAATATCTCGCTGGCCATTATCTACTGAGTTGGCAAAAATTGAGGAGGAAATATTATTTATGAATGGGCAATTTTTGAAAGGAACATATCGTGAAATTCAATTTACGTCAAAAATATCGATTCCATACCAAAATGATGCATTACGTCGCAATTATATCCTCACCTCTCATTATAATAAAAGTATATATAATCCCAATCATATAAAAAATTACATTATCCTTGTAGCTATAAAAGAAATTGTAATATAAATTTCAAATAAAATTTAAATCCGAGCAAAATCAAAATTTTATTTTATAGACCTTATGTCTAAGATGAATCCAAAATTATTATGGAACTTACGCTACAACGAATGTTCTTTACTTGTTCCATAATCATATTAACGTGTTTTTATTTTTTTTTGCTTATAAATAGGATCACGTTTTCCAATCTGCTAATCCCTATTTTTGTATAAGATACTAAATTTAATAATAAAACATATAGTTAAATGTAAAGACTAGAAATCCCCCAATTCCACAATCCACATTAATCCCTAAAGCTAAATTATTATATATATTAGGCAGCTCAACCACCATCATTACGCATTTACTATAATTTATATAAACCTTTTCGTTAACCCTGTCTAATAATGCAATTCCCAACTCTAGATTTTCATCCATAATTTATTAATTATTAATTTATCATAAGTCACACGAGGCTAACTTACTTAAGCTTAAATATAAAAAAAGGTGTGAGTAAAAGTTTATATTTCAAATTTCAAACTCTCCTAATGTAATGAAAAAAATTCTCATTAATTATTGATGTGGGTAAGATAACTATTTTTATTCCCGTTAGATTTTCATTATGGTTGGCCAGACATAAAAT
Source organism: Neltuma alba (assembly GCF_004799145.2). NCBI lineage: Eukaryota > Viridiplantae > Streptophyta > Magnoliopsida > Fabales > Fabaceae > Neltuma > Neltuma alba. The sequence continues at coordinate 43,360 of NW_021636917.1, read as the reverse complement.
ATGAGATATAACTTTTCGTAATCTTATATGGTAAGTGGTATGTCACGATTTGCGGGGCAGTATATAATTCTTGTTATAGTAATATCTCCAAATAATACGTATTTAAAAAAAAAAAAAAAAGGTCCCAAGGCAATGAGTAGGTGTTTAGATATTCTACTATACTTTCACGCCGTAGCTCTACAAACTTTCCTATATTTTTAGCTGTTAATTGATTACAAAAATGGTTACTGACTTCTTGCAATAATCTAGATACAGAAAACCAATTAATTATTAGTGATTATGAATTATTAATATATAGGAGGTATAAAAACATTTCCGCTTCTATTTATACAGTTTTTTACTAAATAACTAGTTAATTTCTTTATTTTAAGTTATTACTTCAGACGGACTCCAATTCACCTTTTGCTTTATCTTATTTGTATCTAAAACGTTAGAGAAACATATGAGAATAATGTGTCTTATGCCAAAAAAAAAAATGTTGAGCCGCTCCCACTAAATAATACTCATTTTACTCTATTTATAAATAACTTTTAACATGTTTTATATAAATTCAAAAAAATATTAAATTTCACCGACTCTCGTTTAAAATTCAACAATTTTTCAACTTTATTCTTATTTAATATACATTATATTTGATGTAAATAAATTTAACACAATAATAAATAAAGGGTAAAATTATATATTCATATAAAAAAAATTTCTTACTATCTTATAAATAGGACTAAAAAATGTCTTCTCACTGACCTATAAATAGGACCATAGGAATATAACATACTCCTCCGGTCCTAATTATAAGACCCAATTGACTTATTTGAGGAGATTAAGGAAGTAAGTTAAGTTGGTTATTTATAATAAATAAGTGTTGTCATTCCTAAAATATCCTTGCTAATTAAGTATATTGGCTAAAACTATCATTATTAGAAGGATTATCTTGGAAAAAAATGCATAAATATAAGAGACAAAATGGATTGGGTCTTATAATTAGGACCAAATAAAAAGTCAAATTGGGTCTTATAATAAGGACCGGAGGAGTATATTTAAAAAGCATAGGAAAGGGAGCAGCAAAATGTGCAACGCGAACACAATTGGGTGAGAATAATAAAATATTTATTATTCAAAAAATTATACTTTCGTGAAGTACATTTTTTGGTGATCATGAAAATAAAGTTCCTTCAAAATATGAAGGAAAGTGGTATATTTCTTAACAAAATTTACTCTACGCACAAAAACTCAAAATTAAATCCCTAAAATCAATTGTTATTTGCATAATCATTTTTTTACTGGTACTCGATAATCCTTTCTTTTTTGCCAACGCACTTGATAATCCTATTAAATATATTATATTAGACTAAGAGTCATTAATAATGCTTTGACTTAAAAAATGAGCACATAAAGAGTTAGGACCATAGAATAAAAGATTTATGCGAAAAAAGATTAATTTTCAACGAGCTCATATGTCAGTCAGCAGAGAATTGACGGTCCTTGGTTGGAATTGGTGTCCAAAAGATCGAACTTAGGATCCTTTGTCTTGTCTTTGGAACCTTCACACCCCCATTTTCAGTGGCTTTTTACTTTTTAGCCGCCATCAGAGCTCATTTTCTGGGGCCATTACTTTACTATTTTCAGTTTTCCCGCCACTTTCCTCTCTTGAGCCCTAAGGCATATCTTTCTGAAGCAAAGCCTCCCACACCACCCACTCCCCCCCTTCTTTTTCATTGCAGCAGTCGCTAAACCCCATTTTGCTACTGCGGTTTACCTTTTTTCACCCTGTTGTTCGTGGCGGTTTGATCTCACTTTTGAGTTGCGTAATCCCAGAAAAAGAACCCCATTTGCTGAATTAGCTTTGGCTTCTCTGCTTGGTTGTTTTTGAAGACAATGAACTCTTCAACGAGATTGGATTCAGCCGTACTTCAGCTTACACCCACTAGGACCAGGTAACACTACAGCTTGCTTGGTCTCTTCCCCCTGCTTTGTTTTAGACCCCCCAAAGAAAAAAGAAGAGAAGATGCTAGAACTGAGTCCAAGCTGCACAATGGCTAAGTTCTGAGGTAGACGCCACTGAATACTTAAAATATTGGCAAGTTCTGAAGCGAATCGATAGGACTTAATTTATTAGGGAAAACACTTGAAACATTCTCTACGGTTCATTGGTAGGCAAGTAATTTAATATTCTCTGATGTCTGTTGATTTTATTGAAGCTAACACGGATCGTCCTCGTGAGTCCTAAGGTTTTCTCAACCAGGTGTCAGCGTATTTGCGCCTTTTTGTCCTGATTCCTCCAGACTTTTGTGTAAATCAGGTGTGACTTGGTCATAATCGTCAATGGGAAGAAATAGATCATTGCCTCGGGTTTGCTTGAACCGTTTTATATACTCCAAAATAAAACTTTCTGTAAAAACTCATAACAAAGGTGTACTGTTCGAAAAAAATACAAGGCAAAAATTAGAATACTGCTCCCAACATAATGCCTAAGATGCGCTCTTCTTCAGCTTAGCAAGTTCTTGCTTTACAGCAGCTGCCCTCTGCACGAAATAAATAATGTAGATTATCACCAATCGTGCCAACAACAAAGAATACTTGGACAGAATACAAAAGACTAAAAAATAAAATCAATGAATCTTGTTTACCAAAATACAAGATGATACTAGAATCAGATATGCGAAAAGTCAAGTATGTAAAAAACCCACCTTGATCTTTGTCAACATTATCTTGAACCTATCGAAATCATTGAGAGATGCCCTCCTCTTCTGAACAATCAGTTTTCTACCCCAAGAACTATTCTCCCACTTCTTCTTGACATCTGTAAATGAAAACAATTATTCACCGAACATAATATACTTAATAAATAAATACCCAACAAGTGTTTCAGCAGTTTACCCACCAGCAGCTTCCATTGCTTGAAGGAGCTCCTTCTTCTTGGGAACCCTCTTAATGTCAATCTTAATATCAGTGAGGGAAAGCCTCTTGAAGTTCATTTGAGACCTCACCATGTCAGGTGCATCAACCAGAGCCTGCAAACATGAAGATAAATCACACCAAAGATCAAATCCCAAGTATTCAAGTGCGAGAATGTCCTCAAAAATGGCCAAAATGATTTCAATACAACAAGAGCGCTCCAGCTTTTCAAGCTCCACGCGGGTATCTGATGGACCCTGATATTTGCACAAGATACATTGAAATACTAGTCCACCAATAACCCACGGTTGCAAAAACTGTCACAGTTAGCCAAACGCATTAATCGGGGTATAAATAACTTTTCTGGGACAATACATTGATGGCCAAATGGAATCTTTTTTTTTTTTTTGGAAAAAAAAAATCCCCCGGGATATCAACAGAAGGTCAAAACCTCCTAGTAGGATGTCAAAAATAAACCGAAGCAGCAACGCCCAGATTGATTGATAGCAATAAAGTTTCAAAGTGTAAAACAAACTAAGGTCACCAAATTCAACTACTAAAAACCCATGTTCAATTATTTCCCAATTTCCCATAAAACCTAGAACAGCATTCCATTACGGGGAAAGCACGTAAATGTAAAATAAAATCCTACTCGCTGCTTGGGAAGCAGGAAAACTAAAAACTAATACATACTTTAACACGCATATTGATTCAAACTTTTACACAAACAGACAACTGAGTCACCCCGAATCTGACAGCAAGTGAACGGTAACAGATGCCCAAAAATAGAAAAGAAAAGACGCATACCCTGTTCTGGTCAATGACATCGACAATGACAACGAGTTTCCCGTAGTCCTTGCCATAGTTAACCAAAGCAACCCTCCCGATCTCAACGTATCTTTTGAAAGGCTGCGTGACAGAGCAGGAAAAAAAAACACAAAAAACAGATCAGCATAAAAGAAAAAACTAAGCAAGATGGATGCACAGAGCATACATAGCCAGCAAGAGCATAGTGTTAGAGGCCTCACCATTTTCAGCTGCGAAGGTCCGTGACAACGAGTGGGGAGAGGGAGGCGAGGAGAGAAGGGAGGGTTCGGAACTAGGGTTTTAATGGATCCGGAACTAGGGTTTTAATTTATTGTGGCGGCCTTCATAATGCATAGAGAATCATCGAAGAAAGTAATCGGCGCGCTCAGTGACTATGGGCCGAGCTAACTCCAATCTAGCCCAATATTTTCATGGGCCGACCAATTTATCATTGAGGTAACTCGTACTTCGTGGAAGGGAGGCCCATCTCATTGTTTTCATATGCCTGATTTATAAGAATAAAATTCTAAACACATAGAAAAAGAAACTTTTATAAAAGTTGCAACCAACTTTACCCCAAGGCCATAATACAGCTGGGCCTGATGAATTGAGTAGTGGCATTCGACAAATTCCGTCCGTAGTACCCCACGCAAAGGGCATATTAATATATCTATAAGATATCCGTATAATACTACCTCCGATTATTAATATAAGAGTTAATTAATTAATTTGAGTAAATTAAAAAAACTAGTTAAGTTAATTATTTATAATAAATAGGTATTATCTTTTCTAAGATATCCTTATTAATTAAGTGTATTGTTAACACTGTCATTATTAAAAAAAATATCTTAAGAAAAAATAGATAAATATGATAGACAGAGTGGATTGGAATCTTATATTTAAGATCAAAATAAAAATCAAATAAGTTCTTATATTAAATATAGAAGGAGGTATAAAATTTATTCTCCATACAGCGTAAAATTTGTTGGAAGCCTTATAATCTTTTTTTTTTTTTTAATATCACTAGCATTTGTAAATAGTTGTGTTTTTATATTTCATATTGCTAATAATAGAAACTACTAAATAAAAAAAAATGCAACACCCACCACCAGACTTCGACGCAGAAAGTCAGTAGATACGATTTTAACGCACTTCCTTTGGTGCAACAAAGGCAATAATAGAATTAATGTTGCCACCAGCCCAACACCAACAGACTTTCGGCCGGACCAGCCAACTTCGTCCGGGGCCATCGTCGACGACGGTGACTCCACCGACGCCTCCGCCGAGAATGAACCTTGGTTTGACCACTTATGTTCCCGCAAGTGCTCCTGCTGGTTCACTCCAGCCACCGCAACTAGGGTTTTCATCCGCCACCACAAAGAACAACACCAGAGGCGGTGCAACACGTCAGCGATCCCAGAAAAGAAGCATTCAAGAGGTGGCTGAAACGACAACTGAGCAAACCACCAGGCCATTTATCGACATGTTGGAGAAACCCATCAAGAAGGTCGAATTCATTGATTTAGAGAACATGGATGAGGATGGATCAGAAGGGTCGCAGAAGAAGAAGCTCGATTTGGCTTTGAACTTTGAAGCTTTAGAGAGTATCGAAATGTGCTTATTGCTGTGAATGGGGGAAAAAGAAAAAATATTGGTTCTAGCGTTTTGAGCTATAGAAAGTGTTGTGGTTAGTTGTGACCGCCGTTGTTAAATGAGTTATAGTGTTTCTTTTCCGTTAAGTATGTGTGTATATCGTTGGGCCCTTTTTTTTTCAATTTCTCGATTTTTTGTTAATTGCGTCGGTAAAGTCATATATGTAGTATTCTGTTTAAAGGCTTTGAGTGGTAATTGATCTAAGATTTCATAGCAATTTCTAAATTTGAAAAAAAAATACACATTTTATTGTTCTTTTTTAATGACTAGCAAAAACATAATAAGTGAGATCACTTGAATTCAGCACAAAACAGATCCAGTAAGACCATGAGAGTTTATCATAATCGTTCATTCACTTAAAAAAGAAAAAAAGAAAAATTTTTGTGCCATCTTCATATCCCAACAGTCCATTATCTGCATATCCTATAGATTAATTTCAAACGCGCAGTTGGGATGGAGCCTTATCATGTCTTCCTTTCGATTCACTTATAAATAAGTCTGAATCCATAATTGTATGATGATATGAGTGTATGTTTCCATAATTTTAAAAAGCATAAGAAATATTACAAATCTCGTAGCGATTCATTTCACCGGTTTTCAGATTTTTTTTTTCTTTTCAATATACGCGGTACATCTAACCTAATCCCTTTACCGCTTTTGATTGGAAACGCTTTTACGTGGATTGACTTTTTAGATAAAAAAAGATAAACATGCTTAAAATACTACTCCTCCGATCCTAAATATAAGACTCTTATATACATTAGTATAAGAGTCTTATATTTAGAACCGGAAGAGTATATAACACGTGAGATCCACCGTGTTATCTATCTCTTAATTCTTGTCTTGGTCAGTCAATATGCAGGAGATGGTTCAAATTGATCACTTCTTCCGTTTCATGAATTCCTCCCAAGCTTTTCAATCGAAGCCAGGCCCTTCTTCGTGTGTATGTGTATATTCAGAAGTTTCCTCACCTTTACACCAAATCCCTCTCATTTTCCATTCATATTTGATTCAGGTTAAACTCAGAGTTGGTAGAAAATGTTAGGAGAAGAAACATTGCATTAGGTTTTATATCTATCTAATTGATTCATTTCAATTCTATTTCATAAACTCCTTCCAAACTTTTCATAATCCTTGTGTGTGTGTGTATGATCTTCCAACCATTTAACTTAGGCTAATTAAACCCAGATTTCGTAGAAACTTTAGGAGAAGAAACATCGTATTGGGTTTAATATATTTTATCGATATTCTTTTTCTTTAACTTCACCTCTTTAATTCCCTTAATTATCTTCTCTTGCTCGACTTCTCATCTAACAATTCTGTAATCCATTAATTTTACTGCCATAACATGACGTATGTGGTGTAAACTAATACCTCCGGTTCTTAATATAAGATCTTGTTTAACTTTTATTTTGATCCTAAATATAAGACCTCAATCCATTTTGTCTCTCATATTTATACATAGGATAATTCTCCTAACAACTGTGGTTATAGCCAGTACACTTAATTAGCAAGGATATTTTAAGAAAGACAACACATATTTATTACAAATAACTAATTTAACTTCTTTTCTTAATCTCCTCAAATTAGTCAACTAGCTCTTATAATTAGGATTAAAGGTAGTATAACGTTTTAGAGTGATGTTTCATGTTGATTAAATATATCTCGCTGGCCATTATGTGTTGAGTTGGCAAAATTGAGGACGAATTATTATGTAGGAATAGACAATTTTTGAAAGCAACGTTTCGCGAAATTCAATTTACGCCAAAAATATCGATTCCATACCAAAATGATGCATTATATCGCAATTATATCCTCAACCCTCGTTATAATAAAAATATACATAATCTCAGTCATATAAAATATTAACATTATCTATGTAGCTATACGAGAAAATGCAATATAAATTTCAAAAAATATTTAAATCCGAGTAAAATCAAAATTTTATTTTATTTTCAGACAAAATTAATCACTTGGCCTTCTTTATTGATTTTATAAGTGGTTAGACCTATATCTAAGATCAATATAATGCAAAATTATTATGGGCCTTATATTCAGAACTACTAGAAGAAATATTCCTTGCTTGTTCCGTAATCATAATAACGCGTTTTTATTTGTTTTTGCTTATAAATGGAATCACATTTTCCACTCTACTAATCCCTATATTTTGTACGCGATACTAAATTTAATAATAAAACATATAGTTGAATATAAAAACTAGAAAATCTCCCAATCCTACAATCTACATCAGTCACTATACGCTAAATTATTATATATATGAGGCAGCTCAACCAGCATCATTATATTTAATTACCCATTTACTATAATTTATATACTAAACCTTTTCGTTAACCCTGTATAATAATAAGGTGTGAATAAAAGATTATATTTCAAATTTCAGATCTTCCTAATGTAATTAAAAAATTCTTATTAATTATTGATGTTGGTAAGTAACTGTTTCTATTGCTATGAGATTTTCATTATGGTTGGCCAGACAAAAGCGACATAACTTTTCGTAATCTTATGTAGTTAGTGACATGTCACGTTTGTGTGACAGTTATAAAATTCTTATTATAGTAATATCTCCAAATAATATGCAGTATTATCTTAAATATAAGACCTATTTTGTAGCATAAATTACACTACAAAATAGGTCTTATATTTAGAATCACATAAATAAATATTCTAGAGGTAATGCGGAGGTGTTTAAACTTTAGATATTCTACTATTTTCGCGCGGCAGTTCTACAAGCTTTCCTATATTTTTAGCTATAATTGATCACAAAAATGGTTATTGATTTCTGGCAATATTCTAGATGCAGAAAACCAATTAATTAGTACTGATTATGAATTAGGATATAGGAGGTTTAAAAACATCTCCGCTTCCATTACACAGCTTTTGACTAAATAAAACTAGCTAATTTCCTTACTTCAAGTTATTATCTCTGGTCCTGATTATAAAACCTCATTAAGATGTCATTTTTAGATTACAAATAAAGTCTCATAATTAGGACCGAAAATAGTGCTACCTCCGATATTTAATATAAGACTTTATTTGACTTTTATTTTGATCCTAAATATAAAACCCCAATCCACTTTGTCTTTCATATTTATTTATTTTTTTCCTAAGAGAATTTTTCTAATAATAGTAGTTCTAGCCAAAACTTAATTAACAAGGATATTTAAAAAAGATAACACCTATTTATTACAAATAACTAACTTTGTTTATTTTCTTAATTTATTCAAATTAGTTAACTAGTTTTTATATTTAGAACCGAAGATTAGTATTACTTAAGACGGACTCCAATTCACTTTCTGTTTTATCTTACTTGTAGTCACAACATTAGGAACCCATATGAAAAAAATGTGTCTTATGCCCCCCAAAAAAAAATGCTGAACCGCTTCCATTAAATAATATACCATATGTGAAAAGCATAAGAAAGGGAGCTGCAAATCGTGTAATGCGAAAAAATTAGGTGAGAACAATGAAATATTTATTATTAAAAAAACCAATTTCGTGAAATATATTATTTGGTGATCATGAAAATAAAATTCCTTCAAAATATGAAGGAAAGAGGTACGTTTCTTAACAAAGTTTACTTTATACGCAAAGATTGAAAATTGAATTCCTAAGATCAACTATTATCTGCTAATAGGATGAAAGATCCCACTATAGCCACTACTTGATAATCATTTTTACTGGTACTTGATAAACCTTTCTTTTTGCCAACGTACTTGATAATCCTATTAAATATATTATAACTGACTAAAAGTCATTAATAATGCTTTGACTTAAAAATCGAGCACATAAAAGAGTTAGGGCCATAATCACATGAAAAGAAACGAAGGTTAGTCTTCTATATTTGATGTTTAAGAAGAATAGATTCCTCTCAATCTTCAATGATTGGTGGGATGACTGGTTGGTGATATAAAAGGTCCATGTTCCTCATAATGTCTCAGGAGAATATTCTTCTTCATCGTCTTCATCATTTCATCAAACACCTTTCGAGAATTATACCAATTATTTCGATCCTTTGGGAAAAAATTGCGGTGACATGGCATTTGATTTCAAGTTTTCAACTGGCTTCATAATTAGTTTAAGTAATCAATCAATTAATTATGTTTGTACTTCCTCTGTTCATTTCCTTTGAACTCTCTATACCCAATAACACACTAAAAGACACTTCCAACCTTGTATAGCCATAGAACATGCCAATCCACAGCAATTCTTAGACCAAAACGTACAAAAAATGGCGTAAAAAATAAAGAAACTGGGAAAGGATATTATTCTTGGACGCAAACTATGTACAATTCAGAAAATGACACTCTTATGATGTACTTATGCTTGTTAGAACATCAAATATAAAGAACAGGTGGATATTTCTTGTCCATAGATTCTTAATCGATTTAATTATTTAGACATAAAGCATACCAATAATAAATTTTTAAAGTGGCACATCATGAAAAGTGATTTCTCCACAAATGAATTGAGTATGTTGCTGCAAATTTTATTAATCATGACTCAATAGAGTGATTGGCTGCAAGCTATGAGCTTACTTAATTAAGAATTAAAAAAAAAAGAAGGTAAAACAAATATTGGTGTCAAATGACTGCCAAATAAGAGATTCATGACTTTATGTGAGGAAATAATCACACGAAGTAATTATTTATCCTTTTTTTTTTTTTTACTTGTTTGGATAACAAGTGATTATTTTAGTGTGAACAAAAGCGAAGTGGTCGAATTATGCCTCCGGACAAACACGGTATACCGGGCAAACCTCAACGGCACCATGTAAGTAGCAATGTAGCATTAAATGAGGGGAGGGTATTTATGTCATTTTGATAAGAAAACCTTTGAAGGTCACTGTCCAGGCTAACATCTGGCCATAACGAAACCCGCACCAATGTAGATTGTCGAACTGTCTCGTGACTTTCCGATTATATCCCTGGGCACTTTGGTTATTACTCGCCGCCGCCGAGCTAAATTCAACGAGCTGATATATCTGTCAGCAGAGAATTGACGGTCCTTCGTTGGAGTTGGTGACCAAAAGATCGATCTCAGGATCATTTGTCTTGTCTTTGGAACCTTCATACCCCCCATTTCCAGTGTCTTTTTGGCCGCCATTAGAGCTCATTTTCTGGTGCCATTACTTTACACTTTTCAGTTTTTCTGCCACTTTCCTCTCTGAGCCCTGAGGCATATCTTTCTGAAGCAAAGCTTCCCCCTCCCCACCCTTTTCTTTTCGTTACAGTCGCTAAACCCCATTTTGGTACTGCGGTTTACTTTTTCTCACCCTGTTGTTTGTGGCCGTTTGATCTCACTTTTGAGTTGCGTGATCCCAGAAAAAGAACCCCATTTGCTGGATTAGCTTCAGCTTCTCTTCTTGGTTGTTTTTGAAGACAATGAACTCTTCAACGAGACTGGATTCAGCCGTATTTCAGCTCACACCTACTCGAACCAGGTAGTACTGCAGCTTGCTTGGTTTCTTCCATCTGCTCTGTTTTAAACCCGCCAAAAGGTGGGGAAAAACCAAAGAAAGAAAAGAAAATGCCAGAACTAAGGAATAAATCTAAGCTGTACAATGCTAAGTTTTGTGCTAGACCTCGCTGAATACTTCAAATATTTGCAAGTTCTGAAGCGAATCGATAGGAATTATTTTTATTAGGAAAAATACTTCAAATATTCTCTATGGTTCATTGATAGGCAAGTAATTTAATATTCTCTGATGTCTGTCGATTTTATTGGAGCTAACACGGATCGTTCTTGTGAGTACTAAGATTTTCTCAAGCAGTTGTCGGCGTATTTGCGCCTTTTTGTCCTAATTCCTCCGGGCTTTTGTGTAAATCAGGTGTGACTTGGTCATAATCGTGAATGGGAAGAAAGAGAAGATTGCTTCGGGTTTGCTTGACCCGTTTTTGTCCCACTTGAAGGCTGCTAAAGATCAGATGGCCAAAGGGGGTTATTCGATTATTCTAGAGCCTGACCATGATGGCGCCTCCTGGTTTACCAGGGAAACTATAGAGAGGTTTGATTCTGTGTTTAATAGTTAGTTTTTTCTATCAGTATAGCATGGAAGTTGAATTGAGATTGCTAACCCATTTAATTAAGCTTTGTGGAAGTTATGATTACCTCCATTTCTCAACACAGATCTGGAATGGAGTGCTATTTCCATCGTTCCCTCTCATTTTTGTTAAAATGTTATCGCTGACCACCAAAAAACCCCGTTGTTATCTCTCCGTTTCTTTTTCTATTTCCTGCTGTAAGGAAATGTGCCGGAAAAATGGCTGTTAAGCCATGCCTTTGAAAGTCAAACTTAAGTGGTTCCACCTGTAGCTCTTGAGGTTAAGGCTGTAGAATTAAAATTAGCCTCGCTGCCAATATTTTTAGACTAGAGTTCCTCCTATTATGTAATATGTAATTAGCATTCGCAACTACTATCATCTCCTTCTGTAGGTTTGTTCGCTTTGTGAGCACTCCTGAGATATTGGAACGTGTTTATACTATAGAATCTGAGATTTTACAAATTGAAGAGGCAATTGCAATTCAAGGCAACTCCACTATAGGGATTAGCACTGTAAGTAAATATAATAGGGTTTTTTGATTATATGATAGCGCTTAATGTTCTGTTTCAAATATCTTTTATTTCTTCAGCAGGAAGAAAACCAAGTAAAACATGTTGAGAGTACTGAAGGTTCTTCTGAAAGGAAAAGTATGGATCTTGTAATATATCTTTGTGCACAACTAACTTGTATTGAAGAAGTGTTTATGCATTTAAATCCTTGTAATTGTTCAGTCATAACAAAACTCATTGCGTTGCACAGCCAGCAAAACTCTGCAGGACGCTAATGATGAGAAAGCTATTGTACTTTACAAGGTCAGTGGATCCTCACTCTGTCATCATTAGTTGAGTATTATTTTTAATCGATTTTTATGGATCTACTGATCTTGCAGCCTGAAGATCAGCCACCTGAAGCAAATGGAACCACTCAGTCAGAAGGAAATTCTAAGTAAATTCCACATCCCCTGTGATCTTTTCCCCCGTGTTCTGTGCTTATTACAACATTAATAATTTTTTTTAACTAAGAGTTGGGAGATGTAAATGAATGATTATAAATTTACTGGGGCTTCCATGTTTGGCCTGCATACTTAATAGGTTTATTTTCTTTTTTGTGAACGATGTAAGTTTCATTATCTTTATTTGCTTTGAGCTCATTAAGCTTCCATGCTCTATCAAGATATTCACCCCAATTTTACATTATATTAGAGTTCAACTGTTGAAAGTACTGGAGACTCGAAAATCAGTGCTTCAGAAAGAGCAAGGCATGGCCTTTGCCCGTGCTGTTGCTGCTGGTTTTGACATTGAATACTTGCCAACTTTGATGTCATTTGCTGAATGCTTTGGAGCAGTTCGCATGATGTAAGAACAATGTCGTTCACTCTTTTATTTTATTCATGTAATGTTGGTCACAGTAAGATGTTGGGTCTATCATGCATACAGCCATGAATTCTCTGTACACTCTTGCTGATGTATTTTTATCTCATGTCAGGGATGCATGTAAAAAGTTCATGGACCTTTGGAGACGAAAACATGAAAGTGGTCAGTGGCTTGAAATTGAAGCTTCTGAAGCAATTCGCAGCCGATTGGACTTCGCTCCTGTAAACACATCAGGGATTATACTTTCCAGCATGGCTGCTGCATCTCACACTGAGCTGGACTCAGAAAATAATGGGAAAGCAAATGCAGGTATCTGACATCAGCATATTTTGAACTTGTAAATTTGTCACGTTCACTGTGAATTTATTTATGCATCCATATCATAATGACTCTATTTTCTCACATGCATAGCCACTTATATTGGGACTGAACCAGATTCTTACATTCTGAGAGGGAATGTTCTCTTTTTTACTTTCCTCTGATATTTTTGAGCTGCAACATTGAAGAGTAATCAGTAAAAGAAGTTCTGAAAATTTTCCAGCAGTAAAGTTAATTTTTCATGTTCAAAACAGTTTTTGTCTCACTAGTCTGTTAGGTGTTTTTCTTCCCTCCAAAAGTTGAACTTCATCACGGATAAAAGTCCGTATGGATGTGAATTGCTGTTTTAGCTTCTTTGGAGAATCATAGATTTTGGTCTCATGAGCAATGCAAATTATGATCTCATTGACAACTGAACTGGAATATCTAGGTTTCACAGGGTACTTGACCAGCATAAATGTAAAGTCACGATCAGTTACTTATAATTCAATTTGATTTGCTTGTGTGAGAATGAAGTTTTCCTCGACTAAAATTAGTATATGGTGCTCCACGTTTGTGCTATTATTTCCCCCCTTCATATCTTGAGATTCTTGTTTACTTATTCCAGATGTGCCTCCTCAACCATCTGCTGGCCACCAAGAAAATATTCAAGGCCAATTTCCACATCATATGTACCCTCCTTGGCCAATCAATTCTCCCCCAGGCACTGTGCCAGTCTTCCCGCCATATCCTATGCAAGGCATGCCCTACTATCAGAACTATCCAGGAACACCATACATGCAGCCTATTTATCCACCTGTGGAGGATCCCAGACTAAATTCTGGTCAAAATATGGGGCGCAGAAGGCATTCGATGGATGGTAGGTACAGCAATACTGAATCAGAACCTTGGGGTGAACTGGGCATGGAGGGGGGAGGTTCGCAGACTGGAGAACGACGGAAGAAGTCTAGCCGATCAGGCAGACAGAAATCTGGCACAGTGGTAATTCGGAATATCAACTACATTACAAAGACAGAGAACTCTTCTGGCAGTGGATCATTTTCAGATTCTGGCTCTGAAAACAATGAGGATAAGGATACTCATGAATATGCGGATAACTCAAAAAGAAGAGGAAGTGGTAAAGAATCTTTCAAGAAGTTGAACTCGTCTGATAGGGAAGAAACAGAGCTTGGGAATGATGCAGACGGGGGTCATTGGCAAGCATTCCAAAATTGTTTGCTTAGAGATGTTGATGAAGATAGACATGCCGTTGACCAAGACCAGTTTGAAGTGGAAAAGGGGGATCGTCTGCGAAGGAAAAAACATGTTTCTGTTAGTGATCCTTTAGTTTGTAGTGAGCAAAATGGGCATGAAATTCAAGGTGGTGATTCAATAGATATGCATGCCATTAGCAGGGGTTTAACCCGCATGCCTAAGACATCAAATGATGCATTTTTGTTATCTAGGGGGGCAACCCAGCCTGGTGATGGCGTGTCTCTGGATGATGTGCAGTCTTCAGAAATTGGTGGCAGAAGGGTTGGCTATAGGAGGACTGCCAATGACGACTTCATCATTCTTAAACAAGACAGTCAGTCTGGTAATGCGCATCCTTCCTCAGATTTGGAAGTGGTCTATGGACTAGGTTATTCAAACAATAATTTGGAGAGGAACTCGTTGCGTGATATGAATGATGATTCCTACATTGTTGAGTATAGATCTAACCAAGCCAGTTACGGAGGGGACAACGGAAGAAAAGCTATTGACATTGATTCTGAGTTGCCTGCAGTGCATCAGAAGGCAGAAAGATCGTCTAGTGATCTAAGGAACCATCACAATTATGAGCCAGATGAATTGAGTTTGATGCCTGAACGAGTGACCGAAAGGGCATCAATGGGCTATGATCCTGCTTTAGACTATGAATTGGAGGCTCAGGTTGAAGTTGATGCTTCACGAGCTAAGAAGAATAAAGAGGTGTCTGCTGACACCAAACCAGGATCTAAGAGGTTGGATAAGGAGCAGAAGTCAAAACTTACCCCCAACAGTTCTGATAGGAAGAAGAATGTGGGGCCAATAAGAAGAGGGAAGAATTCAAAATTGAGTCCCCTGGATGAAGCGCGAGCACGTGCTGAGAAGTTACGAAACTACAAGGCTGATCTTCAGAAAATGAAGAAAGAGAAGGTGTTTACTTCTATTCCATTGGTTCCCCTCCAATTTCTTGCTTTTATGTGGTTTAGCTTAAATGGAAAGTTACTCATTTAGTCCAACTGCCTTGTTTACTATGGGACCTTGCCTTAATTGTCAGTTTTATTTAACTTTGAATTAGTCAAACGGTTACATTTTTCAAGGTTATCACCTCTTCTTTTCTTTTTTCTTTTTTAAATTTGGTTGGGTTCTCTTGCTTGTATCATTCAGCAAGAGGAAGAGCTCAAACGGCTGGAGGCTTTAAAGATGGAGAGGCAAAAGAGAATTGCTTCCAGAAGCAGCTCAATCCCTGCACAGCAATCAGTGCCATCCCCACTAACCAAGAAACGGCTTCCTACCAAACTTTCACCAAGTTCTCTCAAAGGTTCAAAATTTAGTGATGCTGAGCCAGGATCATCCTCACCTTTACAAAGGTTCCCTGTGAGAATTTCTTCTGTTGGATCTAATGATTCAAAAGCCTCAAAATCCAGCAGATTGAATGCTGGAAGCCACTCAGCTGAAAACAAGTTAAGCCGATCAGTGCCTTCACTCCCTGGATCTAAGCAAGAGAAGAGAGGTGATACAGCTGATACTAAAGCATCCATGGCAAGGATTAGAAGACTGTCAGAGCCTAAAATGAGTACCATCCGTCAAAATTCTACAGTTAAACCACAGAGCACTGCAACAATGTCAAAGACCAAAGTAGCTGATGGAGCTGAAAGCAAAAAGATTTCTGCCATTGTGAATCATGATAAAAACAAGACCGCAACCCTCCCTGAAGTGAAAGTTAGAACAGCCAAAGCAACTGATGTTTCCCATAATAGATCATCAGTCAAGGAGAAGACTGAAAAGGTAAATGGTAACAAGATTTCTACAAACTTGGAAGGTGCTTTGCCAAAGAAATCTGTGAATACAGATTCATCCCATGATAATGAAGATGATAATCCGATAATTGAGAAGACTGTTGTGGTGCTTGAGAGTGAAAAACCTTCTGACCCAGCTATTCATATGACAGAAGAAAAAGTTGGGGGGCGGGTGCCAGAGAAACAGTGTGATAATTGTGAAGTGACAGAGAAAACAGAGGCTGTGTCCAATTATGTTGCCATCCGTGCGCCAGTTTCCCCAAGCATGGACCTAGTAAATAGAGAAATCACACAAAACCAAGCACAACTACAACCAATATCTAGTGAGGTATGTTGTCGCCAATTAAAAGTTGCTTCAATGTAGTTAACTATCTCGCTTGTTTACTGTTTTCAGATAATGTGATTTTGTTTTACAAGGCTTAAAATTATAAATAATGTACTGTGTTTCTTTCTGATTAGAAGGGGTAAAAATATAAGTTATACCTGGCCTTGGTTAAGAAATCCCTACGTTGACGCTGGCACCCAAAAAAAAAAGAAAAGAAAAGAAAAACCTATCTTGATGATTCTTCATCCAGATTGGCAATTGTATTACCAGCGTCATAACACGCAAGTATTGTCCTACCAAATGCTTTTTAAATATTCAATTTTCTGCCCAGTCTTTTAAAAATCTGAAATTGTGAGGAGAGAACTTTATGACTCAAGTTCTTTATCCTATGACTGTTATAAACATACAAATATTTAAATTTCAATTTGGATGGCAGTAATCTATTATATTTAACCACATTTTAACTATATGGATAAGAAAATTTTAATTTCATTGATTATAATCTATATGCTTAAGTTGTAGATACAAATCATCCCTGCTTTGGAGCAATTGTTGTTACATAAGCTGATTTTGAATATAACATCTCTCAAACTCAGGTCAAATCCGATGGTGTGAAGAAAGGACCTTCAAACATTGGTATTGATAAGGAAACATATCATGCTCCATTTGCTCGAGTTTCTTCTATGGAAGATCCTTGCCAAGGCAATTCTGAGTATGGCAAAGCACCCTCAACAAACACGGAGATTGCACCTTTTGTTATGGAGACTGTTAGAGCGCATGTAGCTGACTCCAGAAACTCAACACTTGAGAAGATTCCTGAAGTCGTTGAGAAGCCTCAGGTAAAGGAATCATCAAAAGGTTTTAGGCGTCTATTGAAGTTTGGAAGAAAGAATCATAGCTCAGCTACTTCTGGACACAACACGGAATCAGATAATGCAAGCATTGACGGCTCTGAAGCAGATGAGATTGGGACAAACGGTTCTTCTAAAGAAGGTGAGTTGTCTCTCAACAGAATAAGGATAGTAGCTTAGTATCCTTGACCATTTCTGAAAGATAATATGCATCAATTTTAGTGGTCGCATTGTTCATAACTTTTCACATATCCTAAGTTTACTAGAAGATTCACTCCCCACAAATGGGTCCTCATTTCTGGTGAAACCTGTAATGTTATGAGATTTTGAAACGTGGGGAAACTATAGCTTGGAAAATTCATGGTTATAACATTATGCTCCAACATTTTGAAACCAACTTATTTGTGAGTAATCGTGATGGAAACTTAGTATGGGATACCTAAATCCCTCATCAAGAGTAGTATCGGTTGTTTATTGTGGTATGCAAGTCAGGTTGAATAGATAAGTGGGTCAGTGGGCTCCACTCGATATTGTTCTGCTTGCCTTAGACCCGATCCTTTGTCTTGACAGTTCAAACCACGTACCTTCAAGCTTTCACATAAGATTTTGGTTCCTTGAATCATTCATGAGAAAATATGAACGTAGACTGCTGTAGATGAAAACTGTTTAACAACCTAGTTCATCTAGTCATTAGATAATGAGTTCATCTTTGATGGGTTATCCAAATCCAAAGTGTTGATTTGTTCATCAACTGTTGGCTTTTCATGCTTTCCTGTTACTACTGACAAATTTCTCTCTTTGAAGAATGTGTGTAAGTTTGCAGATGGTTCACAAGTCCCCCATATTTGATATGGCTGATATTTTATTAAATTGACTTTAGTTTCCTTGTTATCTTCAGCCTACACATTAAAGAATTTGATATCCCAAGATGAAACTTCCGCTGCCAACACAACACCGCAAAAGTGTAAGCTCTCTTCTCATGCGCGATTTTGCTAATGAACATCAACTCTGTCTCTTCCTCCCTTTCTTCATTATAGTCACCTATTCTTGTTCTTAATGCGAGTGTAAATTGTAAAGCAAAATATTATTGTTATGCAGCATCGCGTACGTTCTCCTTGTTGTCACCGTTCCGAAGCAAGAGTAGTGAAAAGAAGGTAATGATGGCCTGATAGAATGACAGGTTTTATAATTGTGAGATTGATGCAGTGACAAATCGCGAGTCTTGCCGTAGGATCTTTGTGTTGTGTTGTATATTCATGTTTCATTGTTGATATATCAATTGTGTTTATCTGAAATCTTGACTGGTGGTCTTATATTGGACAATGGATGATGTTTCAAATATTCAAAGCAGAAATGAAGGATGACATGTTTGGTTTGATCTGATTTCTAGCAAAAAATTGCTCCATCTGAATGAACAAAAAATTGCTCCGTCTGAATGATTTTTTTCCGCCTTCATACACGAGCGCCCATCCACGAAGCCCCATCAAACTGCGGTGGCTTCAGATCACTTTACGCGTTGTAACAATTATCATAATTCTAGTAGCAGCTATCATGATAGCCCCATCAACTGCGGTGACTTCAGATCACTTCACGTGACAATTACTTGACCAAGCCTATGTAAATGAGATTAGTAAAATAAAGTACTACTTCCGATCTTAATTATAAGAGCCAGTTAACTAATTTGAAGAGATTAAAGAAGTAAGTTGAGTTATTTATTTATCCTAAATAGGTGTTGTTTTTCTTAAAATATCCTTACTAATCAAGTGTATTGATTAGAACTATTATTATTAGAAAGATTATTTAAAAAAAATATATATAAATACGACAAAATGGATTGAAGCCTTATATTTAAAAATAAAATAAAATTCAAATGACAATTTTCTTGACGACGACATTGACATTATTAATTGCCAAATGGAAAATTGATTTTCGTGAATGCACAACGAAAAGCCCAATCCTGTCGCGTAGTGTTCTATATCCTTCCCAAACACTTTGATTGCAAACGACGCTTCCAATAACCCAGATGCCTGGATAATGCCTTCAGCTCTGAACCTCCAGGCTAGAACAGACTTGCATGATTAACGTCCACAATTAATGACTGATTACTGTATACATCTTTTTTTTTTTTGGCTTGCCAACGATTACGGTATACACCCACACAGTGGGGACTCCGAGATTAATCAATTATATCTATGCCAAATCTTGGAAGTCACGAAGTTATTAGCCAACATTATGTCTTGCGAAAAGAAAATCAGTATCTGAAATGCAAACGATATTAAACGGGGAAAAAACCAGCAATCTCCGGACATTCTACCATTAAGAACCAACAACAATACCCTAACATTAAATATTCCAAAATAAAACTTTTTGGTCTACAAATGATGTAAAAACTCATAAAAACGGTGTACTGTTCGAAAGAAATCCAAGGCAAAAATTTGAATAAGCTCACAACATAATGCCTAAGAAGCGCTCTTCTTCAGCTTAGCAAGTTCTTGCTTTACAGCAGCTGCCCTCTGCACGACATAAATAATATAGATTAGCATCAACTACTCCAACATCAAAGAACACAAATGGCACAACTAGCCAGCATATTTGGAAATTAATGAATCTTGTTTACCAAAATACAAGATGGTACTACAATCAGATAGGCGAAAATACTATGAAAAACCCACCTTGATCTTTGTCAACATTATCTTAAACCTATCGAAATCATTGAGAGATGCCCTTCGCTTCTGAACAATCAGTTTTCTACCCCAAGAACTATTCTCCCACTTCTTCTTGACATCTGTAAGTGAAAACAAATTATTTACCGAACATAATATGCTTAATGAATAAATACCAAACAAGTGTTTCAACAGTTTACCCACCAGCAGCTTCCATTGCTTGAAGGAGCTCCTTCTTCTTGGGAACCCTCTTAATGTCAATCTTAATGTCAGTGAGGGAGAGCCTCTTGAAGTTCATTTGAGACCTCACCATGTCAGGTGCATCAACCAGAGCCTACAAACATGAAGAAGATAAATCACACCAAAGATCCAATCCCAAATATTCGACTGCGAGCCCTCAAAAAATGGCCAAAATGATTTCAATACAACAAGAGCGCTCCAGCTTTTGAAGCTGGAAGAAATACGAATTTCTGATGGACTTCGATATTTGCACAAGATACATTGAAATACTAGTCCACCAATAACCCATGGTTGCAAAAACTGTCACATTTAGCCAAACGCATCAATCGGAGTATAAATAACTTTTCTGGGACAATACATTGATGGCCAAACGGAATCTAAATTTTGTTTTAAAAAATCGCCGGGGATATCAACCGAAGGTGAAAGCCTCCTAGTAAGATGTCAAAAATAAACCGAAGCAGCAACGCCCAGATTGATTGATAGCAATGAAGTTTGAAGGTGTAAAACAAACTAAAGGTCACCAAATTCAACCAGTAAAAACCCATGTTCAATTATTTCTCAATTTTCCATAAAATCTAAAACTGCATTCCATTACTGGGAAAGCACGTTAATGCGAAATAAAATCCCACTTGTTGTTTGGAAGCACTAAAAACTAAAAACTAATACAGACTTCAATACGCATATTGATTCAGATTTTTACGTAAATAGACGACCGAGTCGCGCCGAATCTGATAGCAAGTGAAAGGTAGCAGATGAAAAGAGGGGGGGAAGAGGCATACCCTGTTCTGGTCAATGACATCGACAATGACAACGAGCTTTCCGTAGTCCTTGCCATAGTTCACCAAAGCAACCCTCCCGATCTCAACATATCTTTTGAAAGGCTGCGTGACAGAGCAGGAAAAGCAAGGGGGGAAAACAGATCAGCATAAAAGAAAAAACGAAGCAAGATGGATGCACAGAGCATACATAGCCAGCAAGAGCATAGTGTTAGAGGCCTCACCATTTTCAGCCGCGAAGAAGGTCCGTAACCGCGAGTGGGGAAACGTAGGCGGGGGGCAGATGAAAATGGAGAAACCTAAGACAAGGCACGCTTCCTGAACTAGGGTTTATTGGGTAGCCTGCATATAAAGGATCATTCAATGAAGTAATCGGCCGGGCTAACTCCGATCCAGCCCAATATTTTCATGGGCTACCCAATTTATCATTGAGGTAACTAGTACTTCGTGGAAGGGAGGCCCATCTCATTGTTTTCATGTGCCTGATTTATAAAGAAAATGCTAAACAGATAGATAATGAAGTTAAATTATCTACCCCAAAAACCAAATTACTGATAACAATATAAAAATGGGGATTAAATAAAAAATTGACGGTGTTATGTTGTGTTAAGTGATATTGTAAAAATAGTTTCAGGGATTATTTCGCAACACAGATTAATTTACTCCTACTTATTTGTTCGGAAGAGAATAGGATCTACATCGTTCTTTGATTAAAAAAAGTTAAAAAATATAAGAGCTTGATAATATTGAATATTGATCAATTCAAACAAGAAAATGATATTTTTAGAGAGATCCTTTTCATTTAAATTACAAATAATTTACCAAAATTTGCCAATGCTAGATACTTCTCTAATTCTAAATATAAACCCTATTTTTATAGTTTAAATTACATTACAAAAATGACCTTATATTTAGGACATGAGAAAATACTATTTTCCCACCTATCTTGGGACGCTTTTGGCAGCAGGTAACTAATCACCCGCTCGACTTTACCATCGCGTCAAGGAGTTGGAGACAAAAGTAAAGCAAAATAGCCTTTAAAAAAAGTTGAAAGAAGGAATAATTTTGAACTCTAATGGGCAAATTAATGACAAAGTTTGAAAATAAATCATCAGAATAATTTTAAAAAGAACTACCAAAAAATAATTTTGAGAAGAAAATGAAGTTTCTTTTTCTCTTTTAATTCTTTTTTGCACGAAGCATACAGAATTTGGCCGGGAAAAAAAAAAACAAAGAGAAAGAATCTTAGAAAATTTGCAATCAACTTTGC
Organism: Neltuma alba; assembly: GCF_004799145.2. Lineage (NCBI taxonomy): Eukaryota > Viridiplantae > Streptophyta > Magnoliopsida > Fabales > Fabaceae > Neltuma > Neltuma alba. Next base: position 21,104 of record NW_021636917.1, on the reverse strand, counting down.
CCGAGACCGTAGTACAGCTGTGCCTTATGAATTGAGGAGTGGCATTCAACAAAGAGCGCAGCGCCGCACGTAAAGGGCATATTAACATAATTTATAAGAAATCTATATATCTATATATATTCTTAATATATGATCTAATTATTGAGTTGGTTTTGATCTTAAATAAGATATATTTCTTATATTTATCAATTTTATCTAAATTATCCCTACGGACACTCCCTCAAAATAATTAAGTAGAAGAGGGAGATAAGGTATTATGAAAAATGATTATGGTGTTTTAGGAAAAACATGTCATATTTCTTATAATTAACTAATTTACGTAACTTTTCTTAATCTAACCAAATTAATTAAATGGATCTTATATTAAAGATAAGAAGTGTAATATTTATTCTACGTACAGCGTAAAATTTGTTGGAAGCCTTACAATCTCTGATTTTTTTTTTCTTCCAAATATCAGTGGCATTTGTCAATAGTTGTGTTGTTATAGTTCATATTGCTAATAATAAAAACCACTAAATAAAAAATCCAAACATTCTCGTTTGTCTATTTTACAGATAATTTAGTATCTATCAGTAATCACCCGTTTTTTTCACCCTAACTTTAAAATTACTCCTAACCTGCAAGGAAAACTCCCGATTTACCAAATCGCGCGGAGGAACACTTCGGCACCAAGACACAGGAATAAATAAAGAAGCATCTGCAATTATATGTTCCACAACTGCTCTTGATTATAGATCACCGAATTCACGAGTCACGACAGTCTCCCGGCCTAAGCATCCAGGTTTGTTCTATATACCTCTTCCGCATTATTATCTCAATTTCTTAGGGTCATCTTTGCTTCTCGTCATTAAATATGGTAACCAAAGGTCTAAAATAGACCGCTTCCTGGGAAAAAGAGGTGAACAATTATGTATTTTGGAGAATCCGAGAAATGGGTCTGGTTGTTTAGCTTAGATAAGCGGATGGGTTGATCCCATGATCTCTACATCAGTAAATGAGATCTATCAAGATATACAATTCCGGGGGCCTTCTCTCTTTTTTAAACTTCGCAGTACAGAGGGTCCTGCTTGCAAATTCTTGTTCATTTTCTTTGATCTGCCCAAAAATTTACTTTCCACCCACCTAGCGGATATGTCTGGCTGCAACCTGATCTCGCTTTATATGTCTAGGAGCTTTTTCACTCGTTTATAATGATGCTAATGGTATAATTCTTAGAGGTAGGGATAGCAAATTTTGAGTATGGGCTGGCACTCGAGGCACTTTTGTAAATGATGTGGAATGGAGACTGATCAGCACATTTGAGGTCATTGACCCAGTCTTAATATTTTGCTGGATCTAACTTAAATTTTTTTTTTCTTTTTCTCTTTGCCTATAAAGTTGCTCCTCACTATCTGCCTTTTACTTGAATGGTTCTTCAGGCCACTTTATCCACTTGAGTTGAACCGTTTAGACGATTTTCTCTCTAATTTTGAAGGCTGAAATTTAGACTTTTGCTCTGTTACTAATCCACTTATTTTTAATGACCGTGTTATATGCAGTAAAGCACAAAAATGGAGGGCACCGTCTTCACTCCTGCACTAGAGAAAATACAGCATGTAAAGTCTGAGCAAGGAGAAATATTGACCATGCCTTTCTTAGATGTGTGCAAGCAGATATTGCCCGTTATAGGTACAGGCCCTTCCCTCCTAACCTGGTGACTGGATAAGGGCAGGAAAAAAATGGAAAATGGTGTATTTTTATCCTTGTTGCGTGCTAGGACATGCGAACAATTTCCCGAGTTTGTAATATTTTATCTCTGTTTTCTGCTGTTTTGTTCTTCTAAGGCATCATCCAATGCTACTGCTAAAGAAAATGCAGTATGTCAGTCAATCAATTTGATTTGCATTTATGTTTGAATTGAAATAAACTATTGTTGCATCCTTTCTTGTTCCTTTTCTTTTTTTATTTAAAAAGATGTGTGCTTTAAGTAACTTGAGTCAAATGATTTACAGTGACAATGATTCTGTCCTACAGAATTGTTGTGCTTTTAAAATTTATAATTTATTTCATAAGATTTTGAGTTGCAAAAGAATTTTAAATCTTCTAGTTCTAAGCTTTCTTTCTGTTAGTTTCTTTTGCTGGCATTCACAACTTCTTTTGATGCAAAATTACTTGATTGTATTGTAGAAACTGTATGGTTGGCTTTTGCAATGTTTATTGGTTAACCAAAGTTATTTATATCTCTTAAGTAATTTGAATACTAATTTATTTTATAATAATAACGTGTATGGTGGGATAGATTTTGATTGTATGCTATTGATGCATGTACCTTGATTAGAAATGATGCTTTGTTTTTTGGCAGATAAATTTGGAGCTGCAATGGCCCTTGTTAAATCTGACATAGGTGGAAACATATCGGTATGTTATGTCTTTGAATAATCATTTGCTTATTGCAATTTAAGATATCATATGTTTTTCTTAAGATGATACATATAGTAATACCATATCTCAATATGTTTGTGTTTATGCTTGAGTCCTGTTTATGTCATGTTCTATCTTGCCTATATATGTTTTAGTCTTTAACTTTTGTCATTGTTGTTAAGTATGCAAACCATAGGCATTAATAATGTTGGGTTGAGATGTTCTATCATGTTCTCACTTGCTGCAATGTTGATTATTACGGCAGAGATTGGAATCTATGTATAATTCCAATCCAGTGAAATTCAACTACCTATATAGTTTGGTGCAAATAGAGGTTGAAACTAAAACTGCAAAGTCAGCATCCAGTTGCGCCAATGGACTTCTTTGGTTAACAAGGTAGAGAACACCATCAATACTTTGCCTTTAGTCATTATCCTTATAATTAGCAATACTTGTATTCTGTCTTCTATCTGGATAAGTTAAATATTTTCTTTTTCCCGTGTAATTTGAAAGATTATGCTTATAACTTCTAGCTTTATATTCTTCAGGGCAATGGATTTCTTGGTGGCATTATTCCAAAACTTAATTGAGCATGCAGATTGGTCTATGTCACAAGCCTGTACAGATTCCTATAACAAAACCTTAAAAAAGTGGCATGGTTGGCTTGCTAGTTCAAGCTTCACTGTAATGTTCTTTGATCCTTTCTTGATAATTTTTTTCTCTCTGAGAAATAGAACTTATTCATCAAAGTGAATGTCCACTAAAAGATTTTGGAATATCTGCTACCTTATCAATGCTCTATAATCTTCTACTTTGTGTTCTATGAATGCTTCATGGTTCATAGTTTAAACACTAGGAAAATCATTTAACACTTCACTATTAAATTGTTTATCCTCATTTATTTTATGAGCTTTTATATTTTTCTTTTTTCTCTCTTTTTTATTTTCCTCTCTTTTGTCTCTTGTCTGTGATAAGGAGAGGGTGGGGGAGGATCCAGTATATGATGGGAATTTGTGGCTTATTAAAATCTTAAACTACAGGTTGCTATGAAGCTTGCTCCTGATAGGAAAAAGTTCATGGATGTCGTAGGAGGCTCTGGTAATATCAATGCTGACATGGAGAAATTTTGTTCAGAATTTTCTCCTTTCCTTGAAGAGAATCACAAGTTTCTGGTAAGATTGCTTGGATCACTTTAGTGCTTATTAATGGTCATTCACTTGGTATTTTTTGTTTTTTAAAAAAGAAACCATTGATATAGATGTTTCATCAGGTTTTGGTGTAAGTTTGATTCCACCTGTAAAATCTATATCACTAAAGAGAATTCAAAGATAATTTCACTCCTAATTTGACCTATTATTCATCCGTGAAATTTAGATTAGATTTTCAGATTGACCTACACAGAGTGCTTATTGATCTCAAAAATAATTTTTTTCCTAGGGGGTGCTACTCAATATCATGCATCTCTCATTTGGTTCTAATGCATAGTTTGTAACAGAATTTCTTTTTGTTAAAGGCCAAATAGACACGGGGCAATATCAGCCTACTCCATTTGGTTCAATCCCAAACTCACATTTTTATTTCCTCTCTTTTTTGACAAAAATGGGAAAACTCATTCAGGCCAACAGGAAGCCAAAAGGGTACAATGAACGAAGTGAGAAACTTGGGCAAAACATAACCGTACAAGTGTACAAAAACCTATCTGAGCCGTTAAGTTACATTAGGCTAAAGGTTTAAAACCCCAAAAGTAAATTTTGATTGCTTGTAGGAGTCCAAATGGTATTCTTACCTATTGAAATGTTTGTATTGTGACCTTGGGCTGACTAAAGTAACTCTTGTGGCACAGGCTCGCTGTGGCTTAGATGAGATGAAGGCTTCCTAAATTAAGAAATGTGATCAAAAGTCTCCAGTTTCACCTGTGACATCCAAAATAGCAAATATTAATGACAAATAATCTGTGAATTAATTCCCGTACTGTTAGTTACTATAAATATCTTATGTTATTGTGTTGGCCTACTAGTATTGTAGTGGCTTCAGAATACAAAAACCTGATTTGCTTACTATATTTTTAGAAGTTTTTATGGAAAGCTTATCTAGGGTTTATGAGGATGAGTTGTTAACTGGAGTGCATAAGCAATAATTCAGTGGACTTCTTTGTGTAAGATCATGTTTTACACATGAGCAAATATTTTCTAAATGTTTTTTTATCAAAAAAAATTCATCAAATTGACTCTGCACAGGTTCACATGTTGATGCTATATTGTGAAATTACAATGTCAAAGAATAACAAAGTAATGAAGCTATAAAAATTCTATAGTTAATTTTAAGCCTAACAGCATAAACCCAGTTAATGAATTACATTATTTATTTTTAAATAACGTCTTAATTCAAGGGAGAAAAAAAAGTTTCACGTCTATTCATATAAAGGATAAATGATAATATCGACCAAGTAATCAAAAGTCATAATGACCTTATAAAAAAATCAGTGCAAAATGGCTTATATTTCTAGTCAAAGGAATTGTTTCAACATACACGAGATAATAATTTTAAGATGTTAAAAAAAAAAAAATCAAAAGCAAATCTGACAATAATAATTTTAAAAAACGAATCTGATATAAAAAAATCCTTTAGCTTCTGCCGATCCATGGACGATAATTTTTTCCATTGTAACAATAACAACACAATAATTTGTAGAGTTCACCAAAGCCGCACAGTTATCCTTTGTGAAGCGTTTATGTCGGAGGTCTCACTAAATATAACCAGAACTCATGAGGATTTAACACAAGCTCTCTGCATTTTCACCGAAAAAAATTCCGGCAAGGCACTGGTTTTGTACTCACCGGCCGGCGATCAAAACCAGTGCTCACCGGATTTTCCATCCTTCTGGGTTTAGTAACCAAAAGTCTCATCTCGTTTTTCCTTTTGGTTTCCTTTCTTCCCCTTCTTCCCTTTTGATCCCTGTCTGACATTGTCTGGCTAATAACGTACGTCTGTTTAGCTTCAGGTATTGAGAAATCTTTGTTTTCCATATAGCCGCTCCGATTAGGTGACATTCTCTTGTCTCTCTGTCCACTGCATCAATCTGTTTCATCTCGAAATGTGGACGTCCATCTTCAAACCTTAGCCCCAACACCATCAGAGTTTAAGGTGCAAGGTTTCTGCGGCGGGAAATGTCGACCAAGGTGAAAGGACTGTTCAGAGGTCTCAGATACATTTCACAAATATTTGGTGAGTCCCATTAATGTTCTATGTTAGTAAAGTGCTATCGCGCGGAATAGATTTATTTGACGTTAATCAGGTTTTTGCTTATGGAGATTTATTAAAAAATTGAAGGGAATGTTGCAGATGAGAAAGAAGAAGATGAAATACAAATCGGGTTCCCAACAGACGTAAAGCATGTGGCACACATCGGAATGGATGGTCCGTCAGCAAACACCCCAACATGGGTACTTCATTGAACTTTCTCTTCTTCATTTTTCATTTTCGTCCTCTGTAATTCTTCCCGGAAAGGAGGCTTGTCCTATCTCAAATCTCAAAATTAAATGTTAGGCCAAGCTAATATATGGCAAAGCTTAATTTTAATTGCCCATCTATTAATGTTATGTTAGTAAGCACTAAGCTTTTATTTGCATTCTAAAATTGTGCAGATGAATGAATTTAAAACCGCATCAGAGGTCTCACAACCGGCATCGGCGCCGGTAGAAGCACCGGTCGACTCTGTCGAAACTCAAGGAGGTTTGCGTGCACATTTGATCTCGTACTTCACATATAATTAATAATATATACATGCCTATAGAATTGAAGAATAAGTTCATGGTTACGAATTGTTCAGGTTCATATTCATCACTATTGATCATATGGATGTGCCTTGCAGATGGTAAGACTTCAAAGGATTCAAAACGTAAAGCAAAACATATTCCAAAATCAAGACACGGTTCCTTGGAAAGCAATAACACGGATTCCCCAACCCGAGGGAGCTCAGACGGATCAAAGCATGTGCGACGCCACCGATCATCGGACCCTACATCGGAGTGTTCGGCTCGCGATTCCCCGTCCTCCGGCACCCGACAATCGAGAAAAGGCCGGAGCTCGAATCCAGGATCGGATTCGCAGGCGGCATCGAAACCGGGGCGTCGTCGGAAGGCGAAGACGACATCCATTGACGACACGGAGAGGCCAGAGCGGTCATCGAGAAGATCGTCGAAAGGTGATTCCATGTCTGACATCTCTTTACCGGATCTCGATGCAGCGAGTGAAAACGGGCACGAGCGGAAAAACAGCGAGTGAGGATTGAGAATTGATTCGGATAAATCTTTCAGGTTTAGTGACACAGATTGAATTGTAATGAGAATCTAGAGAGGAAAAGACTGAGAAGGAGGGGAGGAGGGAAGAAAATTTGTAATTTGTAAATTAGTTAATTTTAAGTTTGGACGCAGTCCTCCACTTGGAGGCCTGCCTTCTGATTTTTGCTGTTTTGAATTTTTTTTAATTAATATTTCTTCTTCTTTTTTCAATTCTGCATTTTCTTTCTCCCATTCCATTGAATTCTTTCATATAATATTCATTAGCTCTTGTATTTAGAAGGAGGGAATATATGCAAGGGTGTTCTCAAATTACTTTCTAATTTAATTGAAACGCAGAAACTTCCTCTGTTTCATCTTTGTAATTCGATGGAATTGTTTGATCTTGACCTTCTATAATTTCACACCTGAGCGGTTATTTTTGGGCCTTTTTTTTTAGATAATAGTAGATAAAAACTTCCTCTGTTTCATCTTTGTAGCTTCTGCATTTCAATCATGCAAGGGTATATCAACAAGAAGACATTAATTGGGATGAATGAATGAATAGAGCACATGTATTCATTCCAAAAAAAATAGACCATAAAATGACACACAGAGCATGAAGAAACGCTAGTATGTTTCCCTTTACACAACGCGTACATCATTCATCCTATATTGTACAAGCTTTTTCCTTGGTCCAAAGCTTACTAATTTCCCACAATATAATGTGGTTCCATGTTTTCCTTGTTGGAGACTTTGAGGATGGAGGAATCCTTCTCGCTTGACTTGGTCACTGGGGATATCTTGAAATCACTGGACTTCTTTGAAGGAGGAATTGGAGTTCCCACATGCTGCGAGAGCTCTCTTTGGTTCCCACAGAGAGTAAATATAGTCTGAATTCTCAGCAGTCTAGATGAAGCCGACTCCTTGTCCTCCTCTTGATTGTGTTTGAAACAATGATCATCATCTTGTTTCGGACTTGTTCTAGGCAAGTTTGTTGACGTGAGCTCGAAATTCTGAACAGAGCATACCCTCTTCTCCTCTATGATTTCTTTCTCCACTTCGTCATCTTCCACCCTCTCCTCATGATCCTTCTCTCCTTCTCCTTCTTCATCTTCATATACTGTGCTAAGACCGTATCTTGGTGCAAAAACATCAGATTCTAACACCCCATCTAGAGAATTAAAGGGTTGGCTTGAAGAGAAGTTTTGGCTCGTATTGTTATCAACCCTGCACAAAACCAGAGGTTCTTGATCATCCATGTCCAAATCCATGGATTTAACCATCCCAGGGTCCTCCTCACTCTTATATATACGCATTAGCCTCCTGGCAAACCCACTTGATTCCATTTCGTTGGACTCATTTTCCTCACTATAGCCTCCTCCATCCCTTGAACAACGTAGCTGAAGCTCAATTTCTTCTAGTCTCTTCCTCAGAATTTCAACTTCCTCCTGCTGCTGTAATATCCTCTCTTCCATTCTCCTCCTTTCCAATTCGACAAACTCGTTGGCCATCCGTTGGCACTCCTCCAACTTCTTCTCCAACTCTTGTTTCAGAAGCTGAGTTCGTTCGAATACCTTCATGTTGATCTCTTCTTCACTAGGAGTATTCTCTTTGCCTTCCATGTTCTCAAGCTTAGCCCTCAGTGCAGCAACCTCCTCTTCTTTCTTCATAAGCTTTTTGTGCTCCTCGTTCCGCTCTTTTTCTCTGGCTTTGTTCTCCATTTGCAGCTTCATGATGAATTCGTCCATTGCAGCAATTCTGGACCCCAAGATGACAGCAGAAGGTTCTTCATCCTTAACCGGGGTTAGAGGACCACGAACAATGCATTTTGCTTTTGCTCCATATTCAAGAGTGGAGATGGTCTTGTGGATCTCCTTGGGATCGGGACTTGCACACAGAATCATCAGAATTTTTGACTTGTCATCCTCAAAGGAATCCTTCAAAGGGGAAAACCAAGAAATATAATAAACAATCCTGTGAGTCAAATTTGAAACATCCTTACAAGAATCCAGCAATTCATTCAACTTAAAACATGATCGAGTCTTACCTGCAGGAGCATAGTAAGTTTGCTGTCTCTGAAGGGAACATGTGAATCGCCATTGGCAATAGACTCAACCACCCTCTTCAGTGCTATATTTCCTTGATTGATCTTTGCTGTCTATACTTACATTGAAAGCATAATCAATAGCAGGAAACTTACTCACACAAGGAAGAACATGAAAATGGAAAAGATGTTACCTGCATTTTGGCTTCGAATCCAGTTTGACCAGCTTGCTCAATATTCTCTGATCCTGCCATATCTACAAGCATTAGTCTCCCTCCCACTGTTGGAACATCGAGGATTATCTGTTCACATAAGGAGACATATCTCAGTACCAACTCCGCGAATGGGAGATTAATTTTAGCACAATAATCTTCTATAGAAAAACAATCATACCATGCAGTGACTTCGAGAACTCCTTTCATTACAAAGAGTGCTTTTAACAATCCTGCGCTTCTCTACCTTCTGAATTTCTTTTGAAATCTTTCCTGCTTCAGTTCCAGATATATAGGTTGCATTCTTTGCCTTTTTTCCCATCACTTCAAGTTTCACCTGTGATTAAGTTGCATTAACAAGATATGTGTTGGTAACTACCACCAAGTTAAGATCTGAGCCTTATTATAAAAGATCCGAGGATAAATATACAGATAGTACGATTTGAAATCCCTAACATACTTTACCTTGGAAGAATTGCCTTTAGGCCAGCCCAGTCCTGCAAATCCTCCCCCTCCATTTGTGGACAAGAGATCATAAATCTCCTCGTTATAAATCTCCAAAACAGTGACTTGAACAAAATTTCCCAGGCAAGGATGTTCACTTCCCTTAGAATCAGAACCTTCGTCTCCATCTCCAAGAATGTCCCTTAGAGACCGATAAACAATACCCGCCTGCTTTGAACATCCGAACATGGTGTGACTCTTTCCAGAACCCGTGGGTCCATACATCATAATAGTGCACTTCTCCCCCAACTTGACCGCCTTAATCCTCGATTCCACAAACTTCTTGTAAAAATCGTCGAGGTCCTCGTCTTCAGACACAGAAACCCCATCAAGGGTGAAATCTCTGTACCCAAAATCAGCCCGAACCCGGATCGATTGTGTGTTCGAATTGATCTGCAAAACCGGTAAAGGCTTCTCTTTGCGATCTGGGTGATCACGAATTCTCGCTATGACCTCGACTGGGTGCTCTGAAGGGACCTCCTTGGCAGCCAAGTTCGAGTTCGGAGTTTGGTGTGCTTTCACACCATTGAAATTCAGACGATGCCTGGATTGTGGGGTTTTTGACTGGGTTGGGTGATTAGGCTTGGAAGAAGGCGTAGGAGCCATGAATGTGAAGAATTACCCGAAAGAAAAAGGAGTTGTTTTATCTCGTTTGAACTGAAAGAAAACGAAATTAAAGATTGAATCTTTAGCCTTAGATCTATAATCCACAGGAGGGAAAGAATGAGAGAGTGCGAAAAGGTCAGCTTGGACGACGAGACGGCGAGAGATTTCAGAAACAGCTGGACGGAAGGAAAGAAGGAAACGAAACGAACGAAACTGGAAATGAATAATGAAAATGGGAGTGGAATTGATGTGAGTTTTGAAGTTCTGAACCAAAATGTAGCCGTTACAACTCTAACGTCTATATCGCTATTTATATCTTTCACTTCCCAGGCATGGGCCATTTCTTTCAACATGGCGCACGGAATCCTTATGATTAAGCGGCGATCTCCCTTCATTTTTACTGTCCTAAATTCCTTCTAATATTTTTTGGCCAAAAAAAATTCCTTCTAATATTTCACAAGTTACATGATTATTTTCTATTTTCTAGTTTTAATTTTTAATTTTTTTTTTAAGTTGGACACCTTTTTCTTGTATATAGCATAAATTTTCAAATAAGCCATATGGATCATATCTCGAGAATAGTCATAAACTTTTATATTAATATAACGTTGATGATACTGATATATTGATTATTTAGATTAGATTCTAAAATTTTTGCTCAAAATTTTATTAAAACCACTATGTTCTTTTTCTATCAGCGAAAAAAAAACCTTTTTTTGACACGTTCAAAAAACTTGAAATATCATGTCTTAATCTTTCGATTCATGTGGGCAATCGCTGTTAGAGTTTTGATCTCAGCAGTTAGACCATGAAGAAATGTTATGCCAAACTGAACGTATAAAGCATCTTTGGTCAACTTTTCAAAGTTTAGAGGAACTGATTAAGTAATTATCTCTATGAAATTTTAATCAAAGACCAATATATTAACTATTACCTCAATGTGAGTTCTTCCCCCCCCCCCTTGGTTCAAAACTTCTTATGGTTCTGGTTTCCAAGGTAACTTGATTTCCATTAAAAAAAATTAGGGATTTCTATATTGTTGCCTCCCTATAATTTAGACAAACTGGTGAAATATGCAATGTTAATTTAATCCATATGTCAGCATTTTATAACTTCAAAAAACACTTCTCCAACGCTGGTTGCAATTTGCGGATCACACAGGAATGGTTAATGAGAGGGGCGGATAGTTTTTCTGCCTTTTTGCTGTTATTTTTTGTTTGCTTTGGGCTTTGAGCCCCTATTCTTACCAAAAAAACATTCTCCAAGGAAATGTTATCACTAGGAGACCAAGACGCACGAATAATAATATAGCTTTTTTTTTTTGGTAAACAAGAGGGCAGAAGCCCAAAAACTAAAACAGCAAACTTATGGGGACTATCCCAAACACTCAGCTTCAAACAAGGTCCTCAAATGAGGAGGAGACGAATTAAAAAGAGAGGAGTTAGATAAGCCTCCTTTTGCCAACGAATCTGCAAGTTGATTCTGCTCCCTTGGGATGTTCCGTATTTCCAGTTCCCAGTCATTCTTCATTAACTCTCTTATTTGGAGACAAAGTAGGCTCTCCGTATCGATGCCTTTTTTCTTCAACAAATCAATTGATATTTTGGAATCAGATTCCAAAATCACGTTCTTGAAACCAAGATCCCAGGCTAATTTAAGCCCCTTAAAGATAGCCCATTGTTCAGCCTCCATAGCAGTGCAAAAAACCAATGAAATGAGAAAATCCTGCTATCCATGTACCATTACTATCTCTTAGGACTCCGCCACACCCAGTTTTTCTCAAATTTGCAGTCATGGCACCGTCCACATTAACCTTTATCTATCCGGCAATTGGGGGACTCCAAGAAATCGCAGTTGCAATAGTCTTAGCAACTTTATTATCATCCTGCAATATTACATAATTTCTCCACCCATTCTCAATTACAGCATACGGTTCACATGGTTTCTGAAATTCAGTGTTAAAAATCATCTCAGAATAATAATATAGCTTTTGGCAACAAAATGGGAGTGTTACTAGTGGGCGCTAGTGTGTGGGCTGGTGGGGTGTTAATGCAGACAAAAGAGTTGACCATAAACTAAAAATTTCCAGGTCTCGGGGCAATAAAGTGGCGTTCCCTTGAAGCTGATAATCTTACATTTAAACAGAACATAACATCCTTGAAGATACATTTTACTCGGATTTAGTATACAAGTATGTCTATTTTACAAAATGTAAGAATCGAAAGCAAGAATACGAAAAATCGATCAAATGATTAACATCGTCAATATTAAAGAGTAAAAGGTTCCCCAAGTTTAGCAGGCCCGGTGTACATTCCAGGAAATCATGAGATCACAAAGACCCTTAGCTCACCTCCATCTCCTCTAGTAACGCGGGTATCTGAATCAAGATACGTCACTTCAAATTCACCACTTCCAGTGTTAGATGGAGGCCTAAATTGATCTGGAATTCGAGGTATCTCAAATGGTGGCAATTGCGACAGGTTCCCAGTTGCCTTCACAGTAGTTTTTTCAAAATTTATTTTTATCTTTGAAGATCCTGCAGTTATAAGAAACACCCACAGCAGAATCAGATAGTATCTGAGATTGAAAGATAGTCATTTCTGGCAAATAGCAGTCGTACAAAATATTATAGAAAAAGATAGGCATAGATTATAACCGATGAAGACACAAAACGATAATAAACCAACCTATGAGTTCAAATTTATGAGCTAATGTGGCTGTTACTTCGACAGGTGGAAGGGGCCATGGAGCACCCAGTTGAAGCTCCACTATATTATCAAAATCCTTGCTCAGGATATCAATTCGTTGAAAAACCTGTCAGCAAAGCAAAATATACGCTCGGTAGACTTAACCATTGATGAGAAATTGTAGAGCCAGAAGCAAAATCAAACAAGCAAGCAATATCAGTTTCTCAGACTCAGCTGTATGCGCAAATTGATACATGTCATCCAGAAGAATATGGCTCAGTAGCCATCAGAATTTTGAAAAAAATATAATAGAAACTCAGTCACGTAAAGCTCTAACAGTATTATAATTAAGGGAACACGTCACAGAGCAAAAATGAATTACCATAGTAACATTTATGTTAAGGTACCTGACCAAGAGTTATAGGAAGAAGCCTTCCAGTTGGAGGGCCAGGACGGCTCCCACCTAGTGTACGAGATGAGAAGGCACTGCTATAAATCAGTTTCCACCTCCCTTGCAATTTATCCAGGTCAACTGTCAGATCTACCAGTCCTCCAACACTTTCAAGATCCTTAGCTGCAGCATCTGCCTTTCGTAGATCATCTTCATTAGCAGCAAGACCTCTATTTAGCCCAGAAATAGCACTCTGCATTAATAAAGACAAGTCTTGGTACAAATACATAAAAAGGAATAATGATAAAAGTCAGAGTTTTGAGTAGAGCATCATGTTTACGAGTGCCCAGGCATTAGGAATTTATGCAGGACCTCTGCTGTATGAGCAACATATTTTACTGCATTCGGACCACTAACGGCCTTAGATAAGTTGGACACCTGTTGGACCCCAACACTACCAGCATGGGATGTATCGGGAAAAATTCAGCTCATATGCATACAGAATATGGATGGCCCAAGGGGGGAAAGGATGCAATGGAACCAGAAAACCATCATGATAGATAACAGAAATCCTCCTTTAACGTCAACACATCAGCATCCACCGTATACAAAACTACAACCAGAGATAACATTATGCTCCATAGGCAATGAATAATGGGGTATATCAGTTAAATCTATATAATCCATCGAGTTTTATCAGCATCCTAATAAAAAAAACTGACAATGTTTGTTCTCATTTTGGCATGTTGCCATTGCAGGAACCTGAAACACATCAAATTAAAGAGTGGAAGTAAAATACATTATAATTTGTCGTCTCCAAACTCAGTTCAGCGTCACACTGGCTTCAGTTGCACATGAGATTCATCAGTTTATTACTATACAATCAGCATGCATAAGGACTACAGCTTTCAGTGAAACAAGATATCAGTGCAAAGTAGCAGCCATGTCAGCTGGATAGCAGAGCTCCTAATTTAATAAAAAAAAATGCCCCAATTCCAAGTCTGTAGCTTCCAAACTGCTCGATCAAGAGAAAGCAAATTTCAAAATATTTCAGATTCTCCAGCGGGCTCAGTTTAATAACATTATTCAACTCAAAGGAGGACAAAGTAAAACAAAGGCGAGAACCCCAAGATCAAGAAAGGGGCATTTCCGCAACCTAGCGGACAAGCTAATACTATATTGAATCGTTTACAAAAATATTCTCAATTACAACTAAACAGTATTGGAAGATGCGAATGGAAGAGAAAAAGGGAATCTGGGGTCGATCGAAGATACACGAGTTTTATAATGGAGGAAAGAAACCCACCAGTAAATTGAGCTTCAGAGAAGCGATAAGATCTGCCGGCGGGCCTCCGTTTCCCGGAGACCGTGAAGGAGGCGAAGGAGTGTCAGCGACAGAGACTTGGTCCGCAGCCGAATTCAGAACAAGGCTTCGCTTGCGGCGGCTCTGGGAATGTTGCCACAGAGACGATTGGAGAATGCCCTTTGCATTGCAGGGAATTAAATTCCTGACAGGGGAAGAGGAGGAGGAGGAGGATGTTAAGCGGTGAGAAATGGAGATAGGAGATTGGGGAAGAACAGCGACGGAATGCATGGCCATCCAGGAGCTGGTTAACAAGTCGGAAGAGGAGAGCGAAACCGAAGGAGGGGGAATATTCGCAGTGGTATCGAGATTTTCGTGGGACGTTCTGAGTGTGAGAGTGAGAGAGAAGCACTGGCTGATGGATGAGAAAAGCGACAAAGAATGAAGATGACTGGCTCAACTCATACGCCGCTTTATAGGGCGCCACGTAGCGCTCGAAATCGAATGGGTCCCCGTCTCATGTACAAATAGTCAGATAGTACATAACGTACTTTTTTTTGCAATAAAAAAAAGCTATTGGATCCTCGCATTCAGCATTTCAGCGAGGTCCCTTTATTCAACTCTACAAGCCTCCGTTCATCTTGCGTGCTGCTTGGTTTTTCAGATGAGCTATTCTTTACATAGGGTGCGTTTGTTTTGATACATTTCCTCCTGCCGCCGCTAGTATAAAAACTATTTAAAAATTTAATTTAATTTTAAATATAAAATCTCAATTCATTTTATTTTTTATTTTTATCTATTTTGTCCCTAATTAATCTTCATGTTAATTGCATGTGTTAAGAAATCTTCATCAAAAGGTAGTTTTAATGTACATTATTAATATCATAGGACAACATCTATTTATTATAAATGATTAACTTAACTAATTTTTTTAATATTTATGATTAATTGTTTGGCTTTTATATTAAGAACCAGAAATAGTAATTTTTTGTTAGGTAAAATATACTACCTCCGATTTTTAATATAATAAATAGTTAAATAATTTGAATAGATTGAAAAAATTAGTCAAGTTAGTTATTTGTAATAAAAAAGTGTTGCTTTTCTTAAAACACTTTTGTTAATTATGTGTATTAGCTAGAATTACCATTTGATAAGATTTTTAGCATGTATAACTACTATAAGGACTATCTTAAAAAAAAAGATAAATATGAGAAACAATATGAATTTGAATCTTATATTTAAGATCAAATTAAATGTCAAATTAGTTTTTATATTAAGTACTATAAGCAATAATTTCTTTCACTTTTTTGAAAGGATGATAATTAGCTTATTATGCTTCATTGGTAAAATAACATATTAATTCATGGCAAGCAGCTATCTACGCAAGTTTAAGAAATTTTTTTTAGCAGATTGTGTAACATAAGACCTCAAAGTATAAAGGTTAGAATCGAGACCCCACTAAATTTTAACAATGTGGAAGGTAGTACTCCCTCCTGTTTAAAATATAAGCTAAACTTTGTTGAAGGGGTTTGATTTTTTTATAAGATAACATTTATTTTTGTATAAATACTCGATGAGTCTTTTTTTTTTCAATTTTATCCACATATATTCTCTTTGCTTTTTGATTCGTTTATTTTTTATATATATTTATTATCTTCATTAATAAGGATATATTTAGAAAAAATATATATGCCTTATGTATTTACTGTTTTAAATTGATTTTAACTAATTTTTTTATAAACATAAATATATAAGGTTTAACTTATATTTTGAATCAGAAGTGCTTTATAAAACAGCTATGCCTTGTGGAATGAGCACTCACACATGAGGAGGTTTAGGTAAAAGAAATAGATGTATTCTTCCGATTCAAAATATAAGACCTTTATATTAAAGTGTATAAAAGTTTTATATTTAGGACTGAATGACTATATTGATTCAGATTTTTTAAAAACAAGAAGTGCATGGGTAAGTTTATTTGTGTACCTCTCTCTTTTTTCTTTTTTTCTTTTTTTTTTAAAAAAAACCAGGCTCTATTTAATGTGTTTCCGACTCTATCAGGTCAAGTTAAATGCACATACGGCAACAACCAAACATGCTGGTCAAACTATATAAGTATATCATGGGTATTGTTAATGGGTTTTTACGGCGGGAGAAAAAGGCAGCCACTTTTCGCACCAGAGGTGAAAATAACTTGGGCTAAGTTTTAGTTAAACAAGTATGAGCGTGTAACATACATCTAAAGTCTGAGTCAGTATTAAAACTTTTGTTTATACTTAAGCACCAACTTTCAAAATGCCAGACAAAGCTTATAAACTTTTTAAAGACCCACGTAAAATATAAATATCTAAAACAAGCTTAAAAGCCTTCATCTCCAAATTCACATGTAACCATTCAAGCATGTTTAAAAATCTACATTATGCCTTAAAAACCTAGGATGCATTATCCCACGTACTATAAGATATTAATAAGAGAAAGAAAAAATGCACAGTAACAATAGTCGTTTGAGTACGTAAAAATAAGAAAACTTAATCACTTGTTTACTCAGGAGATTTTTTTTTTTAAAAAAAAACCAACTCAAATATAACAAGCTCTATGTCAACTTAGTGCCTGTTTGGCAACACTTATTTGGAGCTTATAAGTAGCTTATAAGCTCTATAAGCTCGATTGACAAAAGTAAAGTCTATTTGGATCAGCTTTTTTGCAATCGGGCTTTTGTCTGAAAAGCTACAATAAGATATAAGCTAAAATTAACAGCTTATGACTTATAGCTTATGGCTTATGGCTTTTGAAATATGGAGAAAGAAAAAGTTAAGAAATTTATTACTTCTTTTGGTTCTTATTATAAGCCTCAAATAACTAATTTGTAGATAATAAAAAATCAATTAACATTAGTTGAAAGTAATGAATAAGTTAGAAATATATTTTTATTTTTAAATATGCTCCTAAAAATATACTTTTATTTTTTCATGTTTCACTTTATATTTAAAATATTTTTTGTGATTTCTTCATATTAAATTATTTTAATTTCATTGTATTATGCGAAATTATTTTTTTAATCATGTTTCATTATCTATTAAAACTCATGCCCATTTTGGTAATTTTTCAGCCAAAGTTACTTTTACTCAACTATAATCCAAACAAACTTTTTCCAATCTCATTTTTGTAAACTAACTTGTCTGAACTCCAATCCAAACACAATTCAGCTTATCCAATTTAACTTTTACCAGCTTTACTTTTCCATAAGCTACTTTTTCTATAAGCTGCTTTTTCCAATCGCTGATCCAAACGGACCCTTAGATTTCGCCTTTTCCCATATAAATCAGGACAAACACTTCCTATCGGGATTCTAATAATTCATTTTGTCTAATACTTTAGGATCCGTCTAGAACAGTTTATAAATAATTTTTCAATCGTGATTAACAAAATACAAGGTAAATATGTGAAAGGAGTTTTATCTCAGTTTACATAAAATGTGCTTATAAATTATTTCAATCATGATGACCAATAGGACCTTATTATGCTCCAGTAAACAGTGCAAATTAAGAAATAGGGAATGAATTAGCATTGCCATCTTGACAGCCAAAGAGAAGAGGTATGGAGGCAAACAATTGGTAATTGAAAGGGTTCAATTTGTGTGAGAATGATGAGATATGAGACTTGAAGTTAAGGTCAAATAAGTAATTTTATAAATAATTTATATACTTAATTTAAGTTATAAGATCAAGATGTAATTTTAACAACAAAATTTTGCATCAATTTTAAAAGGCGCAAAAATATATAATCACTGAAAAAAAGTAATTCCCTACCCAATACAAAACGACAAATGTTACTGGGTTACTTGACCCTGTCCCGAAATATACCATCCTACGCAATGGTTTGGGATATCCTGTAAGAAAATACAGTCATGTTCTATAAAATGAGCCATCCTGGCTAGTCTATCAGCGCATCCCTGGTTTTCTCTGAAGGCGTGCGATATCTCAGTGTCCCAATTATCAAAGATCAGTTGTCTCAAGTCCTGTACTGTCTCCTTCCAAGGGTGCGAGGGGTCACAGTCCGTCAACAATAGATGAAGAGCATCACTATATCCCAACTGTTTGCAGAGCTTTAGTCTTGTCAGAATGGCATGTAATCCCGCAGCAGTTGAGGACATAACACCCAATTTCTGCCGAAACCCTCCCTTCCGATGACCGAGAGAGTCACTAATAAAACCACCGCAAGTTGCTGTCCTTTCTCTTGATCTGGATCCATCCACATCTACTCTGACATAGTCAGGGGGTGGGGCTCGCGTTGTGTGATACTGCTCCGTGGTATCTGGTATATCTGATGATGAAATCTTTCATGTTGTACTTCCTCCATTATGTGATTTAGAATCATGAAGGTCAGGTCCCTTGGTTTCGCAGCTTCCTCACCAAAGGCTTTCTTGCATCTATTTTTCCAAATCGCCCAGCAAATTGTTCCAAAGATTCGGCTCCACGACCATCCGGAAAATCTTCTATTTGCTGGGTTATTCCTGACGTTCCACTTTAGCCATCCCTTCAAGTCACAAAAGAAAAAAGCAGCATAGTATAACGGGTTAATAAAATGCAACCCCACTCTTTTGGCAGCCTCACAATCCTTCAAAATGTCGGTTTCTAACATGTGTTGCTCTGCATATGGGACACCTGTCACTTATTTTCTACCCCCGATCCTCACACTCATCCATCTCTCTCCATTAATGTATGTCCCGCTTTCTTCTTCCTCATCGCGTCTAACTCAAACAGTGTCGTTCTCGGTCTGGCTTCACTACCTCTTCTCTACCCAGCAAGAGCCAAACTTCATTTCTGATGGCGAGGGGAGAACGCCGATAGATTCGAGTTCTTTGCCCGAGAGTTGTTCCCGTCGCTCCATCTGAAAGCGGGTTAGTTTCGAAATGGAGGACCGAGTAAGACTACTATTTAGTTCAGTATATTTCTTATAGCAGTTGAGTTTGAGTGATACATAGCATATTCTTAATTGTTCATGGAACTTCTCGGCTACATTCTGTCTAACTTGTATTCTATAACTTGTCAGGATCCATTTACTTCTGGTTGTCTTAAACTAAGGAGTCGTGCTTTGGATTCCATGCTTATGAACACTGATTTTCATTTTCTTGTCATCTGTACCGTGACCTGCATTAATTCATTCCTTGGGAGAAGGGAAAAAAAAATCTTGATATGAAAGGGGGCAGCATTTTGTATTTTACATTATATTACATATACTCATATATTTTGATTATTGTATTGTTATAATCCATCCAAGCTTCAAGATCTAAAATGCAAATGTTATCAAATAATGAACTTGATGTGTTTTTGGGTATCTAAGCTTTGTACCTTATTACGATAGTTTTTCAATCTCACCAACCCATAATTTGCATTTGAGCTTTGAGATAGGTTCTTATAGTTTCTGGAGTTAGGCCGTTGGTCCCAATCGTTCCAAAATGTTTCTAAATTCATCCTTCAGGTGCTGAGATGAATATGATAGCGTCAATGTGAAACCAACGCAGAGAAGATGAAGATCTCGACCTTGAGAGCCAGTTGCGGCGTGCAAATCATCTTCGGCATGACCACAAGATGTTAGAGTGAGATTTCAGAGCACAATGCGGTGGCATTTGAGCTCTAATTGATTGTCTCTGTCCTCCCCTGTTTTCTCCGATAGAACCAGAGATTAGTATCACTAGTGAGGAAAATTTCAAAGATAGAGCCATTTTGTACCATAAGACTTTATAGGCATGAAGACATAAAGGGAATTGGAGTATACTTAATGGTTGCTTCATGGCTAATCCATTACGCGAAGGGAATCGGCTGATGAGTCACAGGATTCTTCTGGGGACGAACAAGGGTAGAAGAAGGTGTTTCAAGGTGCCATAAAGCTAGCAATGCAGGGAAGGTCGGTCAAAGAGAGGAAACGAGGAAAATGTTTGGGACCCACAAAAAGGGCGTTAAAGGATTTTCATTGGAGAGTATAAATGAGGGGACATCAAGCGGGACCCACGAGGATAATAGTAAGGGAACATTGCAAATAATGACTCCCAAAATATAAAATTATGATTTAAGACCCTAAATTTAGAAAAATAGTAAGTAAGGACCCGATCTTATTTTTGCAAATATGAAATCATATTGAAATGTCTGAATACCCTTCAGCTCAATGACAAGTTGACTATGAGAAATGACAAGTTCATTTTAACAAATGACAACTTTAGTAGATCAAATCACAACTTGATTAAGGTTTTGCTAAATGATGAATTGACTATGTGAAATGACAAGTTCATTTTAGCGAGTAATAATTTCAGTAGATCAATCACAATTTGACTAAGGGGTATTTTAGACATTCACCAACATTTCATATTTATAAAAGTGAGACCCGATCCTTCTTTGCTATTTTTCAAATTCAGAGTTCCTAATCATAATTTTATATATTAGGGGTTTTATTTGTAATTTGCTCTAATAGTACGCCAGTGTAGCCTTCTCAACCGTTGGGGGAAATTTGCTCCTAAAATAATTATCACTGCATTTGAATTAGTGGTAAAAAAAATAAAACCCATTTTTAATATAATTTTTAAAAAATTAAAATTGGATAAAAATTAGATTTATAATATGATTTATATATAGCATTGAATTTTATAAGTTTGTAAAGTAAAAAAGTTATTTGGATGATGATTA